>NC_036848.1:21722617-22022617 GCF_002910315.2 Salvelinus sp. IW2-2015
TGAATCAGACCTTCTTGTTGAGTGTCTGATAATCTACCATTTACATAGGAGTGGTTAAAACATGCTAATAACGGCCTCTGAGTATATCAAAAAGGTTTGTATACCTCAACTGGTATGCCATCCTGCCCTGGAGTTTTCCCGGACTTAAAGGCTTTAATTGCATCAAGAAGTTCCTCCTCTGTAATTTACCTTCACATTGTGAACCATTTCATGCATCTGAAGATAGAACTCTGTTTTTTTATGAGCAAGATCCTGTTTAAGTTGTTATTCAGCACTATCAACACTTTGTTCAACACTTTTATAAAGCCATGAAACATGCGTTCTCCTACTTTCACTCACGCTACAACCAGCACTGCAACTGCAATGAATGAATATAGAAAAAATTTTTGATATGCTTGCGTTGTTATTATTAGCGCAGGGAATATTTCACGTTCTCTGGTCATAGGAGTAACAACATGAATTGGTGCAAGAGGCAGAAATACTGCAGTGCTACTTGAGTCTCACCGTCAGGGGAAGATTGTATCCCTTTTCTCAGCGGAGGGAGAGGCGGAGGAACGGTGAGTCGGGTGAGAAGGCAGCCTCACTGCTGCTCCCTCCCCTCAGACTGACCATCAGATGCAGGCCATCAGTCCAGTAAAAAAAGCTAATAATTATGCTCACAGCTGTGCCTCACAAGTATACAACAAATTATCTATTCCAGTGTCGTCATATACCTAAACAATTAAAATATATAATTTCAAAACGGTCAGAGAAGAACAAAACAACATTGGCAGGGCAATTCAAGCATAGCCAATATGTAGTGATCATTATATTGGACCTATGGCCTATGTTTTTAAATGGTTATGTATGCTTGGTTGATGCGATATAGGCCAATGTTGCTCTAAGTGTCACTCCAATGTCGTGGCAACATCTTTTCCCCTCTGTCACCAGTGGGCCATGGTGCTGTTGTAACACAGAGGAGCATTTTGGTTCTTGGCAACGGGCACCGTTCCCTTCTGAGAAATATCCAAAACATTCTGCAGAGTAGGCTGAGAGAGGAGTGGAGGAGAAGGAGGGGTGGAGGAGGGAGTGAGGAAAATGGAGGAGTGGGGGGGGGGGGGGTAGAGAGGGGGAGGGGGGGGTGTGGTGTGGGGGCGGAAGCAAAAGGCTATGTCTGCGCTGCCGCTGCAAATCCAAAGAGGAATTTCAAAACAGGCTTAAATCCTAAGGAAAGCGGATGGAGCCTCTGCTTGTTTCAAACAGGAAGGATAGGAGCTAAAGGAGAGGGTTGTCTGTGGTAGAGGTAGTTCTAACAAACCAAACCTACCCCTGTGACTAAAATGTCTATATTCTTTACCTAAAAATGTGTATTTATGATGCCATATGGAAAATAGTTGTACTTTTGCCATTGTATAGATTAGCGCACTAACTTAACATCTCAAGTTTAAAACATCTCAAGGCAACCTTTTTAATACTCAGAGCGGAATACCAAGACAATTACCCTTCAGAAGTCAAATCACTAAAAAGATTGAATGAAAAACCTTGTGCGCTACAAGCAATGCAAACAAAAATACAAACATCCACAATGCACGGAAGTAATAATGAAATCAGACCTTCTTGTTGAGTGTCTGATAATCTACCATTTACATAGGAGTGGTTAAAACATGCTAATAACGGTCCTCTGAGTATATCAAAAAGGTTTGGTATACCTCAACTGGTATGCCATCCTGCCCTGGAGTTTTCCCGGACTTAAAGGCTTTAATTGCATCAAGAAGTTCCTCCTCTGTAATTTCACCTTCACATTGTGAACCATTTCATGCATCTGAAGATAGAACTCTGCTTTTTTTATGAGCAAGATCCTGTTTAAGTTGTTATTCAGCACTATCAACACTTTGTTCAACACTTTTATAAGCCATGAAACATGCGTTCTCCCTACTTTCACTCACGCTACAACCAGCACTGCAACTGCAATGAATGAATATAGAAAAAATTTTTGATATGCTTGCGTTGTTATTATTAGCGGCAGGGAATATTTCACGTTCTCTGGTCATAGGAGTAACAACATGAATTGGTGCAAGAGGCAGAAATAATGCAGTGCTACTTGAGTCTCACCGTCAGCGGGAAGATTGTATCCCTTTTTCTCAGCGGAGGGAGAGCGGAGGAACGGTGAGTCGGGTGAGAGGCAGCCTCACTGCTGCTCCCTCCCCTCAGACTGACCATCAGATGCAGGCCATCAGTCCAGTAAAAAAAAGCTAATAATTATGCTCACAGCTGTGCCTCACAAGTAATACAACAAATTATCTATTCCCAGTGTCGTCATATACCTAAACTTAAAAATATAATTTCAAAACGGTCAGAGAAGAACAAAACAACATTGGCAGGGCAATTCAAGCATAGCCAATATGTAGTGATCATTTATTGGACCTATGGCCTATGTTTTTAAATGGTTATGTATGCTTGGTTGATGCGATATAGGCCAATGTTGCTCTAGTGTCACTCCAATGTCGTGGCAACATCTTTTCCCACTCTGTCACCAGTGGGCCATGGTGCTGTTGTAACACAGAGGAGCATTTTGGTTCTTGGCAACGGGCACCGTTCCCCTTCTGAGAAATATCCAAAACATCTGCAGAGTAGGCTGAGAGAGGAGTGGAGGAGAAGGAGGGGGTGGAGGAGGGGATGAGGAAAATGGAGGAGGTGGGGGGGGGGGGGGGGGGGTAGAGAGGGGGGAGGGGTGTGTGTTGGGGGCGGAAAGCAAAAGCTATGTCTGCGCTGCCTGCAAATCCAAAGAGGAATTTCAAAACAGGCTTAAATCCTAAGGAAAGCGGATGGAGCCTCTGCTTGTTTCAAACAGGAAGGATAGGAGCTGAAGGGAGAGGGTTGTCTGTGGGTAGAGGTAGTTCTAACAAACCAAACCTACCCCTGTGACTAAAATGTCTATATTCTTTACCTAAAAAATGTGTATTTATGATGCCATATGGAAAATAGTTGTACTTTTGCCATTGTATAAGATTAGCGCACATACTTAACATCTCAAGGTTTAAAACATCTCAAGGCAACCTTTTTAATACTCAGAGCGGAATACCAAGACAATTACCCTTCAGAAGTCAAATCACTAAAAAGATTGAATGAAAAACCTTGTGCGCTACAAGCAATGCAAACAAAAATACAAACATCCACAATGACAAATCGTCGAACAAACAACAGCAGAGCTAATAACGAGATCCTCGTTCAGTGTTAAACAGACCCCAACCTGTTCAACATACTGCATGACAACCATAATTACCACAACCATGTGACAGGATGTGGTCTTGTCTGTGCACAATTCAATCGAGCGGCGACACAAGTTTACAATCTGCGTACATGGTAATCCCATTTGAACTGCAGGAATAATCTGCACATGAGGCTATGGCTGCTCTGTCGTCTTATCCCGTATCCCACCACTCCCACCGCAGGCTGAAGCACCATGCAGTAATATACCATGGATTGGGATGCTGCTAGTGAATTGGGATTGGAGCCAAAACAATACTGGAACGGCTTGTCAATCATTCCT
This sequence comes from Salvelinus sp. IW2-2015, assembly GCF_002910315.2. NCBI lineage: Eukaryota > Metazoa > Chordata > Actinopteri > Salmoniformes > Salmonidae > Salvelinus > Salvelinus sp. IW2-2015. The sequence continues at coordinate 21,726,147 of NC_036848.1, forward strand.
ATTTGGAACACTGTGTATGAGTTCATATACCATACTGTAACAATGCATGTTTCTGTGGGAAAAGACAGTACAATCTTATAACTTACACTGAGTGTACAAAACATTAGAAACACCTTCCTAATATTGAGTTGCACCCCCACACACACAGGAAACTGTTGAGCGTGAAAAACCCAGCATTGTTGCAGTTCTTGACACTCTCAAACCGGTGCGCCTGGCACCTACTACCCTACCTCGTTCAAATGCACTTTAAATACTTTGTCTTGTCCATTCACCCTCTGAATGTAACACATACACAGTCAATGTCTCAATTGTTTCAAGGCTTAGAAATCATTTAATATGTCTCCTCCCTTTCATCTACATTGATTGAAGTGGATTTAACAAGTGACATCAATAAGGGATTATAGCTTTCACCTGGATTTACCTGGTTAATCTGTCTTGGAAATGTTTTGTACACTCAATGTATATTTTATGTTATCCCTACACAGTGAGTGTGTTTGTTGTGATAGTTCTATTGAGCTGTTATAGTTATTGTGTGTGTGTGTGTGTGTGTGTGTGTGTGTGTGTGTGTGTGTGTGTGTGTGTGTGTGTGTGTGTGTGTGTGTGTGTGGTGTTGTGGTGTGTGTGTGTGTGTGTGTGTGTGTGTGTGTGTGTGTGTGTGTGTGTGTGTGTGTGTGTGTGTGCGTGCGCGTGTGTGTGTACATGTGTGTGTGTGTACGTGTGTATCCCTGCATCCTTGCATGCATGTCTGTGATTAACACCTTCACACACGTTCATACCAGAGCGGTCACTCTCTTGCTCACATCCTTCCCCATTGCCTTTCACTTTAATACAAGACACCAATAGGTGGAGCTGTGGGTTTAAGGAGTAAAGTTAATTTCTTAACACTTAAATTTGATGCACACATGTGGAAGAGCACTGTTGTAGATGTATTCTTGCCTCTTGCACATGAACTGCTAGAATGGTATAGACTGCTGTAGCTTTTGACTCTGGGAGCGTTTCGGGTTAGCAAAGCTGAAATGGATGCAGTTTGCAACACCATCACAAGTCCCCAAAGATCTAGCATCTTCATTAGTTTAACGAGGAAGTTTAATGACAAAGCTTTAATGATTGTGAGGGGATATAATGGGTGTTCTAAGATGTTGGGCGCTCTACTTACGGGAAAGCAGGGATGTCTTCACAAATACACACATGGGAGGAAAACGGGAGGAGAACCTGTGTGTGTGTGTGTGTGTGTGTGTGTCAGGTTTCCTACTGAGCGGTGAAACTGGGAGTCTAGTGAGGGTAAAATTCCATTCTCTCAGCGGAGCAACATTCTGCATGAGCCAATTCCCAGGAGACATTGCTCTGCATGTCCTCCAGACAGCCAGGCTCAGGCACAGGCTCGCTTATTAACTGACCTGAGGGGGGAGGGAGGGAGGAGAGAGTGCAGAGAGAGGAAGGAGAGGGAAGGGGAGAGAGGAGAGAGCAGCGAGAGTTTGGAGGTGGAGGGGTGGTAGTGAGTGGTCGGTGGTGGGTGAGCAAGGAGTTATGGGTTTGTGTGTGTTGGTGTGTGTGTGTGTGTGTGCGTGTGTGCGTGTGTGCGTGTGTGTGTGTGTGTGATCAAGGGTGGTGGTGGAGGTGGTGGTGGAGATGGTGGGTTGTGGGGGTGTATGTGTGTATTTGTGTGCTTACATGTATATGTGTGTAAGAGCTGGTTGAAAATATTAACTCTTTCCTAGCTGAACCACTAGGGAGATACAACTCACTCTTTATTTAAACAATAATGCTCAAGAATAATCTCAGAATGGTAACGTTATGTATTTCCTTTTAATAAAATGTTCTAACTGCTGTTGTTGACATAATCTGATTCATGCACTATGTCATGCACTTCAGGCAGTGCCCCTGTCAACTAGTCCTTATGTTAAGTAGCAAACGTTTTATCAATTCAGACTGCGTTAACCTTATGTTTTGAAATATGAATAAAAGGCTAAACTTACTGAATTAATCTATTTGGAGATATTCATAATCAGGATGTGCAAATATTAGTTTGTAGTTTTGTGTGTCTTTCGGTAATTGCTCAACATGTTCGCAATACTCATTTGTCTCCAAGTATGAGCAAAAAGCATAATTGAAAAGCGCTTTTCAATTACAATTTGTTTAACTTAAATAATGAAATAAAATATGGAGCTTCAAAGTTTTCTGTTTTTTTTCTTCTTTATTATTCCATCCAGCGGCGAGGAAAGGGGGGAGAAATCACTCACGGCAAAATGCAAATTAAGCTGCAAGCTATTAGAATGGTAATGAGATTCTGCCATAGAACTTAGTGCTGCTTCGGCATCCGTGGTATACCTCATCCATATTTCGGAAAACATTTGTGGGCTCGGAATGGAGGCCACCATCGGCATGTCTCAATGCTCTCCTTCTAGTTCCCTAGTCCTCGTCCAGGCCTTTCATCCACTCTCCCTCATTGCTCTCAACCACAACTCTAGTCCAGAGACTATCCCTAGCCCCTAGGCACATGTGTAGATCTGAGCAATTGGATCAAAATTCCCTTTCTTTCAAAGCATCTGTAGACTTACTCTTCCTAAGGGGTCTACTTTAGGGTTCTATCACAAATGTTAGATCAGTGAACACCATCTTTCTAGGTACCCAAATGTTACCCCTTGAAGAGTAAAATGGTGAATCGCCTTCCAAACTTCCGTTGCACTTATAACAAACATAATCAATGTACTATCAGATGCGTTTCAAAACACAACTGCTTCTGAAATTCAAACGGAAAACAGCACTTGACATGATGCAAAAGACAAACTTGGTTACAAACTTGCCAAACACGCAACATCTGAAATGAAGACCATCCTGTATTCCATCGTCCTCTGTTATATGATAGTAAATTAGTTAGTGTAAGGTTCTGAAAAAGCTTTGTTCTTCTCAACAGGAACAAAACAGCAGTGGTGCGTTCAGGTGCGAACCTGTGGCGAGGCTGCTTTTGCTATACTTTGTGCAGTAGGGTATGTTACCATAGTAACGCTAAGAAGGGAACCCAGCGAAGGAGAGTGTCTATCTACAGTATATGTGTCCTGACCCATTTCGATTTTCATCCAGAAGTGTTTTGTCACGCTCACCTTGGCATTTTCCAACTGAGGCGCCTCTCTCTCTTGTCTCCTCTACTTCGTCTCCTCCACCATTCGCAATTAAGAGGCTTAAAACCATGTAGATTCTCTCTCCTAGTCCCCCCACATATACAGTTATCGCAATCTGTAAGAGCACATAGTAAATAGTGGAATCTGTTAGTCGCTCAATTCAATATACTGTAACCACACTTCAATGGTTTGCGCTTTAGGCAATACCAAATCCTGTTAGATGAGAGATAAAAAATGTCGTTTATAATTGAGGGTATATTAATAGATTTGTATAACTTTTTTTAAATTATTCAACTTGATGCCTGAGGCATTTGGATTACAACTTTTATCTGGATGGATTCAGACTGCTCGGACTTAGACGGCCATCTGACTTATGAATACAATTAATGAATTCATCCATCTTGGGCAATGTATGATGGTCGGTAGGTCTGCATCTCTGTCTATCTCCCTGCTGGCCTGCCAGCCTGTCAGTCTGTCTGTTTTTCTCTCTGTCTGTCTGTCCCTCTCTCTCTCTGTAGCTCTGCCTCTCTGTCCGTCTCTGTTTTTGGTATGATGTTGCTGGGCATTTCCATTTAAAAGGACCCATGAGCACCAACATGTGAAGTTCAGAGGAGCATATCCAATTGGATGTCAAATGAAAGCTAAGAGTCTATATTTTTTAGACGTATATAAATGTTTCCATGATAAAAATTGTGAATAAGCAAGGGCTTTGATTTCTGGTCAAAAAGATGGAAAAGGGGTCTTAGACAACATCTGCCAGAAAAAGTCTTAAAAGGTGTTAGACATACTTAAAAACGGTCTGCCAACTAATATAAACACTTTTGTATTTAGTTTTGTGTCAATTATTTGCCTTATGGAAGTTTAATAAACATTGCCGTGTACCTTGTAATTCCATTACCAAAAACCCACATATCTTCCCTCTTAAGTGGTTAAAACTTGGAATTCTGTTACCAAGTCTGTAGTGGAATTACTGCAATTGAATTACAATGGGAAATCATAGTTAGTCACAAACCACAATTGGGTCACCTGCTACTGTCCTCCCTTCCACTGGCATACTGTTATGTTAAGCTCATAAGTTTTTTTTCTCTTTCTGTCATCTGGTGGTCAAAGCAAGACTGTGAAAATAGTCTGGACAACCCCTCCCTCTCCCTCTCTCTCTTTGCCACTCTCTCTCTCTCTTCTCTCTCTCTCCCTCTCCCAGCTCTTACTGACACCTACCATGACAACTACCACCTACCCTCTTTTAATTTACTGACCGACACCGAACATCCATGGATGTTGAAAAGTAGTTGAAATTTGGTTAGTCCGCCCTGGCCGGACCAAATTTGAACCAATCATAGACGCCTATGTTTCACAAGTTTGAACAGCACAGTACAGTATAGTACAGCACAGTGGCGGCCAGTACAGTGCTTCGTTTTCGAATAAATGTATTTGTTCAAAACTGTTCAGCTATTGTCTTTCTCTCTCTTTGAGTCAACTACTCACCACATTTTATGCACTGCAGTGCTAGCTAGCTGTAGCTTATCCTTTCAGTACTAGATTCATTCTCTGATCCTTTGATTGGGTGAATAAAATGTCAGATCGTGCTGCGAGAGTTCTGATAGGTTGGAGGACATCCTCCGAAAGTTGCCATAATTACTGTGTAAGTCTATGGAAGGGGGTGAGAACCATGAGCTTCCTAGGTTTTGTATTGAAATCAATGTACCCAGAGGAGGATGGAAACTAGCTGTTCTCCAGCTACACCATGGTGCTACCCTACAGACTGCTGTTAAGGCTGCTTTAGACAGACCTTTATTGCGAAACAGTGTGTTTTAATCAGAGAAGAATCAGAGAAGAACGAAATCTTAAAGTAATCTTGCTGAGGAATCAGTGCAGTGAAGGGTGTATACTCGATCATACTGAGTTGAGTATTCAAGAGGGACATAGGCTTCATAGTCTGGATGAGGAACAATCAACAGATCATTATTGTTATTTATGACGTTGACATGTTGGCCGACTTGACAGAAGTCACAGTAGACCATTCAAATAAGTGTAGTCAAGTTATTCTTCTGGGGTTGTTGGAATTCTGTACAGGTTGAGTATTATTGATAGCAATGTAATCAATAAAAGGTCGTAACACAGGTCTGCATATCAAACGGACCGTTCTTTAGACACAGAAGCAGTTGCTTATTTGATCTGTTGTATTGCTGTTGCATTACTAGGCCGTTGGTGTGTCATGTAAGATGCATTTTTGTTTTGCACAGATTCCATCTATTGTGGGTTATTCCGTTATCAAATTTGCCCACTTAATCGAGATATGCATTTGCAGTTTAGGTTGAACAACTCTTCGGGTTACATCGTCAGTGAGGTGAATTTGTTGGATGTGTAGTGTGCAATTATTAAATGAACTGCTCTAAATCAGACATGGCTTTATAAGGGCTTGAAATACTGGTAACAAAGAAAAGTCCCCAAAACAAAAACTGCCGAATACAACTTGGGTCGACTCCAAAACAATGATAGAAGCAGTAAACGACCCTTATACTGGAACCATGCAGCCCTCAAACCCGTCCAATGAACATTCGCTCCCTCCCGCCTACCCTGCCTTTCAGACCCCTTCCCTTGCTCCCCTCCCCACTGTCACCTCCCCGCTATAGCAGCGAACTAGTCAGCCCAACGTGCAGAGTAGCTCAGCCTTGTATAGCGGCTGGTTCCACGGCGTCGTTAAGAGCGTCGCACTCCATGTGCGTTGCGTGGATGTTGATATTGCGCTCTGCAGCTTGTAACCGCGGCAAGAACTCAACATGTCGAACCCTCCCCACGACCCGTTCTATTCCTCCCCATTCGGACCCTTCTACAGAAGGCACTCGCCCTACATGGTCCAACCCGAGTATAGGATCTACGAGATGAACAAACGACTACAATCTCGTACTGAGGTGAGTTCTGCACAGTATAGGACCTATGTAACGGCACAGGGTCCAGGCAAAGAACGGGGTTGCCCCGTTATTTGAAGGTGTTAGGATGTTTGTTTTCAGGGAGAAATGTATGTGTGTTTGGGTCGGCTCAGTGGTTTAACCTGGAAAGTGGTTACATTTGTAAGTACAGATGTGTTCATGTTACACATGTGCCTAACCTTCCAAGTACAGTATGTCATAGCCTATATTAAGTGGAGTTGTTTTTCCTCCTAAATGACATGATTAAAGTACAGAACATTTGACCAAAACATATATATTTTCAAGAAGAAAGATTAATTGTTTGGATATGCGATCATGTAAAACATGACTGAGCAAGGAAATGTGTTCAGTTCAGTACGTTTTTGTTTAATTGCCATTGTAAAGATACTTTGTTTGAAATACCAGCCTAGAACACAAACAATTATAAATCATTAGTAACAACAAAAGTTTGTTATTTAGTTTGTCAGGTAAATCTAGTTTGTAGTTTGTCAGGTAAATCTAGTTTGTCGTTTGACAGGTAAATCTAGTTTGTAGTTTGTCAGGTAAATCGAGTTTTGTAGTTTGTCAGGTAAATCTAGTTTGTAGTTTGTCAGGTAAATCTAGTTTGTAGTTTGTCGAGGTAAATCTAGTTTGTAGTTTGTCAGGTAAATCGAGTTTGTAGTTTGTCAGGTAAATCGAGTTTTGTAGTTTGTCAGGTAAATCTAGTTTTGTAGTTTGTCAGGTAAATCTAGTTTGGTCGTTGTTCAGGTAAATCTAGTTTGTCGTTTGTCAGGTAAATCTAGTTTGTGTAAGTTTGTCAGGTAAATCTAGTTTTGTCGTTTGTCAGGTAAATCTAGTTGTCGTTTGTCAGGTAAATCTAGTTTGTCGTTTGTCAGGTAAATCTAGTTTGTAGTTTGTCAGGTAAATCTAGTTTGTAGTTTGTCAGGTAAATCTATTTAAGTGCATTCAGGAAAAAGAACAGTGTTTCGAAACATGTGAGGAGGATGTAACTTGACTATCAGGTGTGTGACCTTGGGTTTCTGATTGGGTCAGTCTATTGCATTCTCGTGTCCTGAACATGACAGATTGATACAGATCGATGGTTACAGACATGTACTTAGAGATAGTTGTTTTTATCAATTGTAGGAATTTGTTTCAAAAGAATCATACATGGGATGTTTGCCAATGATTATGAACAATCGCAGTGAACAGTGCTGTTTTAAAATACTATTTAAGATGAACTTCTGTGAGGTGTATTTTTTGGTTATGGCACAGTAATCCCACAAAAAATGATATAGGGCGTTTCCATGTAAAAAGCCCCATAAGCACCAACATGTGAAGTTCAATGGAGCACATCAAATTTCGTATCAAATGAACGCTTTTTGAGAAACGTAGGCATATATACATTTTTCAACCATTTTCCATCCTAAAAATGTTGAATAAGCGAAGGCTTAGATTGCAGAAAAAGTCTCAAAAGGTATTAGAAATACATTAAAACACAATAATGTTGAAGACCCCTGCCCACTAATATCAACATTTATATTTAGTTTTGCAGAAATGATTTGCCTTTTTGTAATATTGCTTAGTGTCTTGTCATTCTGTTATCAAAAACCCACGTCTTTAAGATACTGTATTTTCTCATTTCTCTCCCTCATGAGGAGGGAGGATAATGAAAGTTCACAGAAGTAACACGTAAAGGTAGACCTACCAATTAATGTAGCTATAGTGTTCTTACTGATAACAGTTTGGTTTATGATTTATTAAGTGATTAAATACATAATTCTGTTACCAAATCGGTAACAGAATGACCTAAAAAACCTGTAACAGAATGACTGCAACTGAACTGGCTACAATGGGAGTACATAGTCGTCGCAAACCACAGTTGGTCCTCCTTTCCACTGGCATACTGTTATGTTCTGCTCATAATTGTGTTCTTTCTCTTTCTGTCGCGTTGTGGTCATAGCAAGAGTGTGAAAACAGAATGGGCAACCCCTCCCTCTCTCGCCCCCCCCCCCCCCCCCTTTTTCTCTCTCCAGTTAATGTAACTCACCCGGCTCTTACTGACACCTACCCATGAGCCCCCTCTCTTTCCTTTTGCCGTAACCAGCCCTCTTACCCATTGAGCACCAACCGACACCAGACGTCCATGGACATTGAAATCTGGTCCTTCCAAATCTGAACCGATCATACACGTCTGTTTCACAAATTTGGTCAGCATAGTTCAGTATAGTAGAGTACAATAAAGTAGAGTAAAGGATAGATCAGTACAATACAGTACTGTACTGTACAGTAGATTTGAAGTTAGTACAGTACAGTATAAGGCCAAGGCAATGTTGCAGAGATGCAATGGCACAACATTCATTAATTATTCAACAGGAGTAGTCCAAACCCTTATGGACTTCCACTCCTGTACCGCCGATACCATGCCGGCAACAACTCCCAGCAACCGACCATACACTCCACCAATTTACTGCCATTATAGCCATCCTTCCAGCCGTGCCGGTGGTAAATAGCATTTTGTTTTCAGTCATTTTTACGATGGAATTATTCTTTTGAATCTCTCAACCGCCACCAAAAAAAGAGGCAGAAAATGTTTTGGACTTTATTAAAAGGACTTTATTCATGATATTCATCTCAGTATTGTTTGGCCTTGAATGTCTTTTTTTATATATAGAATGAGCCATGTGAACAGATTGAATCTTCGCTATTGTTACCTGGGCATTGTTAACGTTGTAAATATTGGCAATGGTAACTTATATCTGATAGAAATTCAATACGGAACCTTTCCATGTTTGGTTCCCATCCAGATGTTCCATTGGCCTACAGAAATTATATTGTAATTAATTATACATAAAGCGCATGGCTATCAAAACGGAAAATTCGATTCATGTTGTAAATGACATCCGGCTGTGATGAAAGCGTGTGGAAAACTGTGGATTCAATCTACCTTAAAACTATTCTTGGCTATGTAGTCTGAGAAAAACATTGCAGACAGCAAATTTGCATCCCAAATGGCACCCTATACCCTATAGTGCACTATTTTTGACCAGAGGTCTGTGTGCCCTGGTCAAAAGTGGTGCACTGTATAAGAACTAGGGTGCCATTTGGAACGTAGGCCAAGTCTTGTTAGTGTTTGGTATCCTGCCTTTGGAAGAGTCCTCCACAATATCCACAACAACAAATAGCACAGTGAATCCTTTGATTATTGAACTGGTGCCTGGCTGACTTGATGTTGTCCCAAAGTCTGTTCAATTGGCCCTATCATTGAACTGCAGCGAAGATAACAATTATATTGGTAATTCTGTTTTCATTCAGTTATTTCCCTGGTATTTGTTAAAAAATGGTACCAGTTGATACTATGTAGAAATAAGTAACAGAAAGCACCGCCTTTAACCATACATTTCTGAGTAAATATCAGGTAAATACCAGCAGAAACAGGACCATACAATGCAGGATCACCAGAATATCCATATGCAAAATACAAGACCAGTCAAAAGTTTGGACCCACCTATTCATTCAAGGGTTTTTCTTTATTTGTACTATTTTCTACCTTGTAGAATAATAGTGAAGACATCAAAACTATGAAATAACGCACATGGAATCATGTAGTAACCAAAAAAGTGTTAAACAGTTAAAAATGTATTGAAAGTAGCCACACTTTGCCTTGATGACAGCTTTGCACGCTCTTGGCATTCTCTCAACCAGCTTCATAAGGAATGCTTTTCCAACAGTCTTGAAGGAGTTCCCACATATGCTGAGCACTTGTTGGCTGCCTTTCCTTCATTCTGCGGTCCAACTTATCCCAAACCATCTCAATTGGGTTGAGATTGGGTGATCGTGGAGGCCAGGTCATCTGATGCAGCATTCCATCACTCTCCTTCTTGGTCAAATAGCCCTTACATAGCCTGGAGGTGTGTTGGATCATTGTCCTGTTGAAAAACAAATGATAGTCCCTCTATGCGCAAACCTGATGGGATGGCGTATTGCTGCAGAATGCTGTGGAAGCCATGTTGGTTAAGTGTGCCTTGAATTCTAAATAAATCACTGACAGTGTCACCAGCAAAGCACCCCCACACCATCACACCTCCTCCTCCATGATCTCACACATGTGAAGATCATCCGTTCACCTACTCTGCGTCTCACAAAGACACGGCGGTTTAAACCAAAAATGTCAAATCTGGACTCATCATAGCAAAGGACAGATTTCCACCGGTGTAATGTCCATTGCTCGTATTTCTTGGCCCAAGCAAGTCTCTTCTTATTATTGGTGTCCTTTAGTAGTGGTTTCTTTGCAGCAATTCGACCATGAAGGCCTGATTCACACAGTCTCCTCTGAACAGTTGATGTTGAGATGTGTCTGTTACTTGAACTCTGTGTAGCAATTATTTGGGCAGCAATTTCTGAGGCTGATAACTCTAATGAACTTATCATCTGCAGCAGAGGTAACTCTGGGTCTTCCTTTCCTGTGGCGGTCCTCATGAAAGCCAGTTTCATCATAGCGCTTGATGGTTTTTGCGACTGCACTTGAAAAAAACTTTCTTGAAATTTTCCGTAATGACTGACCTTCATGTCTTAAAGTAATGATGGATTGTCGTTTCTCTTTGCTTATTTGAGCTGTTGGCATATTATGGATGTGGTCTTTTACCAAATAGGGCTATCTTCTGTATACCACCGCTACCTTGTCACAACATAACTGATTGGTTCAAATGGATTAAGAAGGAAAGAAATTCTACAAATTAACAAGGCACACCTGTTAACTGAAATGCATTCCAGGTGACTACCTCATGAAGCTAGTTGAGAGAATGCCAAGAGTGTGCAAAGCTGTCATCAAGGCAAAGGGTGGCTACTTTGAAGAATCTCAAATATAAAATATATTTTGATTTGTTTAACAGTTTTTTGGTTACTACATGATTCCATATGTGTTGTTTCACAGTTTTGATGTCTTCACTGTTATTCTACAATGTAGAAAATATTACAAATAAAGAAAAACCCTGCAATGAGTAGGTTTGTCCGAACTTTTGACTGGTACTGTAAGTAACAACGTCGTATCATCCTGTGTTGTTTCAAAACAGGACGTAGAAAATGTCACTTTTTTAAAAGAGCAACCTGGACTCCATAAAATGAAAATAGCTGAATAGGTGTGTTGGACTTGTTATGCATCCTAAATGATGCCATATTTCCTTCATAGTGCAATACTTTTGACCAGGGTCCATAGGGGCCCATTTGATGGGCTCATTTTTTGGCGGGTTATCTTTTCAGCACAGGTATGCCATTTTCCTAGCAGTCAGTTATATTAGTAAGTGTATGGCTGTTGAATCATGCCAACCACTATTCAATACTAGGACTATATATTGGCTTGTGTAGGAAAATATCAGGTACCTTTTCTTATCTACTACCTTTTCTATTTAGAAATAAATATAAATCTGAAATATTTCACTACCAGACAGAAACCATGTTGATGGGTCTGCATTTACATTTGTTTATGGATGTGTATTTATGTTTGTTGTTGAGTTACCAAACCCCAGACACAGCAGCAAAATAGACACTGAGCACGGGAGCTGGGAATCAGCTCAAGTCTAGTTTTTACATGAAGTTGTTGTTGGCAGGCAAGTCAACTCATATGAGTCACTAATGTCCATGCCCTGTCCAGCTGATGAGAATAGTTTGGCCCAGAGAACAGCATATGCTGCAGTGTTACTTTGTGTTCCGGAAGCAAGTCGGAATGGTTGAGTCTTAAAACCTAATCTGTTTTAGGTTATGAAGCGGTTTTAAACAAGTAATAGTTGTTGTGTTGTTTTTAGGTAAACGATGGCATTTTGCTGAATGAATATCGATGTTACTGTATGCGTACTTTAAGGTCACTGATGGAGTAAACATTGGGTTATGCTATATGTTAAAGGTCATATAAACAATTTATCACCTGAAGTTATATTTTAAGTAAAGTTCAGTTTCTCGAGCATGTTGCTGAAACTGTTAGCCTATTAAAAATGAACCTGTGAAGGTTCACCTTTTTAGATGACAATCCTCATTACATCTTGTCGTACAGCAGTTATGACTCTTAATTAATACATTCTGCCCCAACTGTTCAATGCTGTATATCGCCATTATAATATTGATGTTTTTCAACCCTGATATTTTCCCAGTAATCCGTTTCACGTTCAGTCATATAAAACATACTTGGATTTGAATAAATATCAACAAGCCATAGTAAGTTTACAATTTATATTGTATCATCTTACAATCATACACTCTGTTTATGGCCTTCATCATGATCACCTTTGAACCACTAACTATAAACTGTACTGTACTAGGAATACACTATGAAAGATGACTGTAAGTTCACTAACGATTAAACCACATCACTTGACATGCCATATCTTTTCAACACACGGCGCGCCATTGTCCTATTACATTTCATTTTACCCAGCGAACCTCTTCTGACCTACCAATCAAAACAGATTTTGATTGTTATGTGACCGTATGCGTACGGACCGTGAGGTTCGACCGCATTGATTATGGCTACCGACCCCTGTATGAAGCCTCTACACACATCACATAAACATACGCACACCCCTCTGCTGTGATTTAGGGGTTGTGGGGGAATCTGACACTTAAGCGGATATGCAAATGAGGAGTCGGATTACCATTCAGAGGAGGGGCCTGCTCGACCCCAGCCGCTGTAAGCACATTAGCATAAACATTGTTAATATTCAGCAGGAAAGCGAGGATATAAAGCGTAACGCTGCGAGCGAGAAGCTGAAGAGAAGGAGAGAGAGAGAGAGAAGAGAGAGAGAGAGAGGGAGAGAGAGAGAGAGAGAGAGGAGAGAGAGAGAGAGAGAGAGAGAGAGAGAGAGAGAGAGAGAGAGAGAGAGAGAGAGAGAGAGAGAGAGAGAGAGAGAGAGAGGAGAGAGAGAGATGGAGAGATGAGAGAAGAGGAAAACAATAGCACTTTAATGGAGGGTGTTACGTAGATTAATATCGGCCAGCGTTATCTGATGTGCTCAGGTTGAAAAGCAGTAATGGGAAGTTAAAATATTCACCTCGATTTAGCCAGTGTGCCTGAACCTTAGCTCTCCTGAGGTGGATTGTGTTTAGTTTGGTGAAATCTGATAATTTACTCTTTCAATGACTGACCTCTGGTTGACTGACTGACTGTCTATTTTGTATGTAATCAGGTGGTCTGTTCCAAAATCAACCCCTTGTCCCTAGCCCTCCTTTTCCCAACCCCTAGGCATTTGTGTAGATCTGATCGGATTGGCTACTGTATAAGCGTTAAGGCAAAAATCCACCCCTCGCAGTCTATCAGAGGGCAAATTGGGATTATTACCATATTGCTTATACTTCTCAGATCTACATGAAGAGCCCAGGAGTGGGGGATATGAGTCAATGTGGAACTGAACGTTAAGTGATTGTTGTCAGTCCATTGCTTAAGGATACTGTACACTGCACTGCCCCCATCTGGGAATGACATTCCACCTTTTATCAGAGTTAGATCCCTTCATCCTCAGCCATGCAAGAGAATCACCAGTATGTGGAAAACTTACTCGGTGATTTAAGCAGTGCATAAAACAGACACAAAATCCCATCCTAGATAGGTCCTACAGTACCTACAGGTGTTGCATCTTCCTTTGACCTATATTGTCCCAGAAAAATAATCCTACAGCAACAGGATTTTAACATTTAGTCCATCATGTTGGTTGATTGGTGGTTAGGCTATTAGCTGGTCAAAAGTAGACTACATGAAAAGTGCAATACTGTGTGTTAGTGTGGGTTTTCAGTCAAAAGAGTGATCAAATTAAGATCCTACATCTGCACCTGGCCTGAAATGGCCAAATAACACAGACAATTGTGACAGTTATTTCATTATAGACAGTGCCTATCAAACTTGATTTGCTCTGTGTCCATCAATTGTGCTAATCAATCAGACCTGGGTTCAAATACTATTTAAAATCTTTCAAATACTTTGGCCGTTTGCTTTAGCCTGCCTGAAGTGCTAGATGGGTGGGGTTTGCCGAATTGGGACTATTCTATTGGTTCTTTAAGCCAGGCAAGCTCAAATAAGCACAGATAAAGTGTTTGCAATTATTTGAACCCAGGTCTGATGCTAATCAATTTAGTTATCATCAGATGTTGTTAGAGGATGTTCACATGTCTAACTCCAAAAAAAAAAACATATTTGGGCCAAACAATGAGGTGTTGGTCCGGCCAGCAGGAAGCTTGGACAATGGTCCCACCTTTTTCCTGCCACTTTCCCACAGTTCCCATAGTTCCTTCCAGGGTACAGTGTTGCACAGATAACTGATAAGACACAGGAACATATCCATTCACTTCCTGTTCATGTTATTTAAAAAATATATATATTTATGAATTTCTGTTCTTCATGATCATAGTGAATATGGATGTTTTATTATCATGGCTTGTATTGCTGATGCCACAGCCCACAGACATAGCTGTCCCTAATTGATTCCTTCTATGTATTTAATAAAGAAATTGTTAGTTCATTAATAATGGCATACCATTATTGTGTGTTTTTTTAAATATTGCAGATACATTGTGGCRTCCATCAATGTAATTGTCTGCATCATTTCCAATTCCCCATATATTTTTTTGTAAATATATATATATACAACCGTTCAAAAGTTTAGGGTCACTTAGAAATGTCCATGTTATTGAAAGAATGGGCCTCCGTAGGCGTACAGAGGCCCATTATCAGCAACCATCACTCCTGTGTTCCAATGGCACGTTGTGTTAGCTAATCCAAGTTTATCATTTTGAAAGGCTAATTGATCATTAGAAAACCCTTTTGCAATTATGTTAGCACATCTGAAAACTGTTGTGCTGATTAAAGAAGCAATGAAACTGGCCTTCTTTAGACTAGTTGAGTATCTGGAGCATCAGCAATTGTGGGTTCGATTACAGGCTCAAAATGGCTAGAAACAAAGAACTTTCTTCTGAAACACGTCAGTCTATTCTTCTTCTGAGAAATGAAGGCTATTCCATGTGAGAAATTGCCAAGAAACGGAATATCTGGTACAACACTGTGTACTACTCCCTTCACAGAACAACGCAAACTGTCTTTAACCAGAATAGAAAGAGGAGTGGGAGGCCCCGGTGCACAACTGAGCGGACAAGTAGAGGACAAGTACATTAGAGTGCCATCACCATACAATGACACCTTTGTTATTAAGCCCTGGATTTCTAACCCCTTGATATTGTTGTTGGATCAGATTTTAATAGCTAACATTTCGATGGCCATAATAAATAGATATGCCGATAGTAGACAACCTTGTTTTACTCCTCTTTACAGTTTAATCCTTTCTGAGAAGTAGCCATTTTTTACTATTTTACACCTAGGGTCACTATACATAACTTTAACCCATTTTATAACAGTTTCTCCAAAATTGAAATATTCGAGGCATTTATATATACATTCCAGTTGTACTTAATCAAAAGCCTTTTCAAAGTCAGCTATGTATACCAGGCCTGTTTTACCAGATTTTTCATAGTGTTCTATTGTTTCCAGTACTTGTCTTATATTATCTCCAATGTATCATCCATGTAAAAAACCTGTCTGATTTGTATGAATAATATCTGACAATACCTTTCTAATTCTATGCGCTATGCTTTTAGCTACAATTTTTGTATACATTTTTGAATTTTAGCTAATGGCATACAATTTTATAATGCTAATTATTCTCTCTGACATATTAGATGAGTAGGTGATAAATACCGATAACAATTATGTCAAATGGCCATATAATGTACAGGTGCTATAATTCTCAAAATGGCAGAAAACCACATTGTTGACTATTCCCACCAGAAACATAGGGAAGACTTCGGAAGACAGGTTACAGCTGGAGTTAAATCTATCGGCATAACAACTACGCTCGTCTTCACTGATGAAAGAAAAAGTACTCTGGTTTAAGGAAATTAGCTGATGAACTATACACTATACCAATGATACCACAATACTCACAAAGCATTATGAGTAAAACTGGCATTGAGTTTGATGAGGCAAACAGCTGCATGTTTATTGGTCCAATTAGTGCATGCTGTTGTGTTGTCTAGGACCCACTGGTGCATCGTGGGTAGTGGCCATGTGAAGGCAGTAGCTTTTCAAGGACACAGCTTTTCTTTCGTTCACCTCCAGTCATTTGCATAATGCAAGGGTGGTATCCCTAATGTTTGCTTACTGCTTTGTACCACAGTAAACAGCTTTAGAAAAATATATCAGCATTGCTAGCATAGCATACTGAATTTAATGTACTTAAATTGTGCATTATAATGCATAGTTTGAATAGTATGTATCTCTTCACACCTACACTCATATGCACTTTACATACAGTATGTACACTACCTTGAAAAGCTCTCTATGCATCATGACTGTGTCTTTCAGACACTTAAGCCATTATGCTTCGTAACCCCAGGGCCTTCGACAGTATAATTCTCATTGTCAAAGATGCAGGGTCTGATCCATTCACTATTTGAATGGGATTGCAGAGGTTGTTAATTCACCAAGGTTAGGCCCCAGACACACCCACTCTCTAGGAGGCCACTCTCGTGCAATAGACCAGCGGAAGAAGGCGAAAATACCCCGTAACTAAAGCATGCTGGGAATATTATTGCGTCAGATTGAAATGTATTGACATTGTGCCTCAATTCATGGAGTGTTGTAAGTGTGCGTGTGTGTGTGCTAATTTCTGTGTTACTGTTAGTGAGTGTGTGTATGCGCTTGTGACTTTGTGTGTACAGGACTGTGTGTGTGTGTGTGCGTGCGTGCGTGTGCGTCATCTATTTATAAGTGTGTGTGAATAGGAGCCTCAGGTCTACTGTTATTTACAGACAATCCTCACTATGGTGTCCCACTAATCTTTTAGCTATCCCATAAATCCATGCCCGCTTGGCCCGCTGTGATGTGATGAGTCGCTTCACACACACACACACACACACACACACACACACACACACACCACCACACACACACACACACACACACACACACACACACACAACACACACACACCACACACACACACCGGCCGCACAACGTGCACGTGCACACACACACAACACCCCCCAACCACACCACACACACAAACTACCCCCCACCACACAGACACACACACACA
This sequence comes from Salvelinus sp. IW2-2015, assembly GCF_002910315.2. Classification (NCBI taxonomy): domain Eukaryota; kingdom Metazoa; phylum Chordata; class Actinopteri; order Salmoniformes; family Salmonidae; genus Salvelinus; species Salvelinus sp. IW2-2015. The sequence goes on from NC_036848.1 coordinate 21,743,304, forward strand.
CACCTTCTTGCCCTTTGTGCTGTTGTCCGTGGCCAATAATTTTTGTACCATGTTTTGTGCTGCTAACATGTTGTGTTGCTACCATGTTGTGTTGTTGTCTTAGGTCTCTCTTTATGTAGTGTTATGGTGTCTCTCTTGTTGTGATGTGTGTTTTGTCCTATATTAATATATTATTATTTTTATCGCAGCCCCTGTCCCCGCAGGAGACCTTTTGCCTTTTGGTAGGCCGTCATTGTAAATAAGAATTTGTTCTTAATTGACTTGCCTAGTTAATTAAAGAAATTAAATAAACAGACACACACACTATCACCCACTCCAATTGACAAATTTGATAAATCCCTCTAGACGGGAACTATCTGTTCAAATCAATAGGGCTTTATTGGCTGGCAGTGGCAGGTGTCAGAGAGGATAACCTGCTGTGTTAGTTCACCTGAGGTCTCTGCAGCTTGCCACTGATCTGTGGTGGTTGACACCAGCTAGCATAGCACCGCTGGCTTGTCAGCTAGTCAGGAATTCAGGTAGCGTAAATGAAAGCATGACACGAGTGTGTGGAGAGTATCCCCTCCTGTCCAGCGATGCATGGAGGTGGAGAAGGAGGAAGCTGGTCTGGATAGCTGTTGCATGGGATAGATTTGGATGAGATGTTAAAGAGAAAGAGGGAAGTGTGGCAGAGTTGTCAAGTACTGATTGTTTTATATACATTTGGTTCGGGTGGCAGCTGGCCTAGCCTAGATAGCCTAGCAGTTAAGGGGTTGGGCCATTAAGTGAAAGGTTGCTGGTTCGTATCCCTTAGCTGACTAGGTGAAAAATCTGTCGATGTGCCCTTGAGCAAGGAACCCTAATTACTCCTGTAAGTCGCTCTGGATAAGAGTGTCTGCTAAAATGTAAATATAAATGTTTTATTTGCATACAGGCAGCTGACCTGACTGGGTAGTGTATCTATCTAACAGAAATCAGAACTACAGTATAGAGTAAAACACAGTCTAAGTATTATACCAATACACACGAGGATTGCAATTGAATATATCTTCAGCAAAAATGAATCTATTGGTTCCAATTCAACATTTTGATACCAGAAGGCCTACATGTTGCTTTGGAGGCCTTTGCGCCCCACCTTGAAATCAAACTAGGGGAAACACTGCCATGCACATACAGTACAGTACTTACTGTGATGTAAGCATCAGCCGAATGAATCAAAGATAGACCACTGTTCTGTATCTCCTTCTCAACTCTGCTCTTTCTTGAAACAGAGGCCCTGTTTGTATGGTTGAATGCCAGAGCAAAATGTCACTGGACCTCCTGAATGGAACATATTGAGTCGAAACTGACTCACTAACATAGAAATCCATTCTGTAAAGTAGCAGGAGCTTAAGTAAGAGGATGTTGAAGGGATGTTTCCACTAGTAATCCCACAAGTTTATATGGAATAGGACATCTGACATGTATTAAATCCCCTCACCTGTTATTTGACAAAAGGAAAAAGTTCTGAAGACAGACTAAGTAATGCCTTTCATCGACACACTACAGGAAAACACAATTGTCTATGTGTTCTACTCCTACTTCATTTTACTACTAACAAAATATTTACCTTCTACAGTTGAAGTCGGAAGTTTACACTTACACGGAACCCAAACCGGCTGCGCGTGCGCCATCGCACACTCTCGTGCATAAATGTATTTTGCCCCCCCACACCAATCACGATCACGACACGCAGGTTAAAATATCAAAACAAACTCTGAACCAATGACATTAATTTGGGGACAGGTCAAAAAGCATTAAACATGTATGGCAATTTAGCTAGTTAGCTTGCACTTGCTAGCTAATTTGTCCTATTTAGCTAGCTTGCTGTTGCTAGCTAATTTGTCCTGGGATATAAACATTGAGTTGTTATTTTACATGAAATGCACAAGGTCCTCTACTCCGACAATTAATCCACACATAAAACGGTAAACCGAATGGTTTCTAGTCATCTCTCCTCCTTCCAGGCTTTTTCGTCTTTGAACTTATATGGTGATTGGCATCTTGCACCCACACTGCGCGAGCAGTCTTCCATTTGGAAGACCCATTTGCAACCAAGCTTCAACTTCCTGACTGATGTCTTGAGATGTTGCTTCAATATATCCACATAATTGTCCTACCTCATGATGCCGTCTAATTTGTGAAGTGCACCAGACCCTCCTGCAGCAAGCACCCCCACAACATGATGCTACCACCCCTGTGCTTCAGGGTTGGGATGGTGTTCTTCGGCTTGCAAGCCTCCCCCTTTTTCCTCCAAACATACCGATGGTCATTATGGCCAAACAGTTCTATTTGTGTTTCATCAGACCTTTAGTTTTTTTAGTTTAGTTTATTAATTCGACGATAAAAAAAAAACAAGCACACAAATCTTAAAAGCCATACATGCACATGAATAAAATCATCGAGGACAACACACAATAAAGTCTGGGACTTATTTCCATTGTGGTCCTCTGGAGACAAGATGGCTAGACAAGATCGAACACAGTATGGCAGTCAAGAGGACCAGAGGAAATTTCCTCAAAAAGTATGATCTTTGTCCCCATGTAGAGTCGCAAACCGTTGTGGGGCTTTTTTATGACGGTTTTGAAGCAGTGGCTTCTTCCTAGCAGAGGGGCTTTTTCAGGTTATGTTGATATAGGACTGGTTTTACTGTGAATTATAAGTGAAATAATCTGTCTGTAAACAATTGTTGGAAAAATACTTGTGTCATGCACAAAGTAGATGTCCTATCTGACTTGCCAAAACTATTGTTTGTTAACAATACATTTGTGGAGTGGTTGAAAAACGAGTTTTAATGACTCCAACCTAACTGTAAGTAAACTTCCGACTTCAACTGTATATGGAAATGTGATACAATGTTTAGCCATTTACAACACGAAAACCATAAAAGTTGTTGAATGGCAATAAAGTTCAAGTTAAAGCAGCCGACCATACTGAAAGTGTTATTGAATGGAGGCAGAAAACATAGATAGAATAGCAAAGAAGAAGAAGAAATAAGAAAAGGATAGAAGGAAGACGAAACGAGAGAGGAGCGAGACAGAATGAGAGAGGAAGACAAAGAGGATGATAGAGAAGAGAGAGAGAGAGAGAGAGGATAGATAGAAGAGAAGAAGAGAGAGAGAGAGAGAGAGAGAGAGGAGAGAGAGAGAGAGAGAGAGAGAGAGAGAGAAGAGAGAGAGGAGAGAAGAGAGAGAGAGAAGAGAAGAGAAAGAAGAGAGAGAAAAAAGAAAGAAGAGAGAAAGAAAAGAAGCAGAGAGAAAAACACGAACGAGAGAAGAGAGGGATAATGGTGCTTGTTGCCCCTTGGCTTTACTGTCACTCCCTTGAGGCCCCTCACAGGACAGGATTATCTGCTGAGGTCATTCAGCCTGGTGAGTGTGACTAATCAGAATGTCTCACATATACACACACACACACATGCATGTACTCATGCACTTACACACACACACATAACAATACAAGAAAAGAAATGCACAACGATATAGACAGGCATGCAGATATCTCTCTGTCTCTGTCTCTCTCTCGCGCTCTCTCACGTACACACATTCCTCACACATGCACACACACTTCTCAACCAGCTCATCCAGTGCTGTCCCAGTGGAGGTCTCGTCAGTCGCGTGTGTGACCATTGTTGTTGATTATCCGCTAGGGAAACGCTGCTGCACTAAGGCATCCATGTCCCAGAAAATGTTAGCTTCTCCCCCCATCCCACCACCATACCACCCTGCCCACTGGGCAAGAACTGGTTGAATCAACATTTCAACAGAAAAAAAGCAATGCGATGACATTGAATCAACCCGAAATGTTTTTGTTGATTTCATGTTGCATTCAGGTTAGTTGTACAACCAAACCAAATGTAAATCCAAACTGGATGTTGAACTGTGCCCATTGGGTGTCCTCCTGTCCCCTGGCAGAGTCCATCCACTGCCAGTTGCCTGGTACTAGCCCAGTTACACACAACGCAGACTCCTGTTGAGTTAATAATCACCACCAACAGTCCCAGTTCATGACTCATTGAGCTTTTGATGTGTGCTGATAAAATGCAATGATGGTGCGTGCAGCAGTGGGGGTATCTGGGTCAAAATGAAGAGACACAGTTTGCTTGCTCTAAATTTGGGCGGCAGTGGTGCAAATATGTGACCGTGCGGGAATTGTACATTACATTTTTAGTTACACTGTTTATAAACACTGTGTAAGGGCTGTCGCTCTCCTCATCCTCAGACGAGGAGAGGAGAGAAGGATCATCAGACCAAAATGCAGCTTCAGGGAAATAAGCCATCTTTTATTTTATAACAGGAAAAAAACTGATGATGATGGCGACACGAAAACAAACACTTTAACAAACTTACAAAATAACAAAACGACGTAGAACGAAACCTGAACATAAACTCACATACTAAAACGTAAACTCACGGACAGGAACGTTACATCAAAACACACGAACAGCCAAACAGTCCCGTATGGTAACATACATTCGACGACACAGGAGACAATCACCCACAAACAAACAGTGAGAACACCCTACCTAAATATGACTCTTAATTAGAGGAGAACGCAAAACACCTGCCTCTAATTAAGAGCCATACCAGGCAACCACAACCAACATAGAAACAGATAACATAGACTGCCCACCCAAAACACATGCCCTGACCTAAACACATACAAAAACAACATAAAACAGGTCAGGACCGTTACACACTGCATATGTATACACTGCATTCTTGACATAGCTCACTCTAATATATCTACTGCTGTACATATCATTCTTAGTATATCTGGTGTAAATTCATCCGGTGTGTATAGGTATACAGTAGATTGCATTTGAATTACTGCTAATCCGATGTTGTTGCGGCATTTCAAGATTATTATATATTTTTGTATTATTTGTGTACTTGACATTTTACTGCATTGTTAGGAGCTAGTAAAATAAGTATTTCGCTGCACCCGCTATAACACCTGCTAAACTGTGCACTCGAACAATAAACTTTGATTTGATTTGAAATTGGAAGATGAGTATCATTTTTCATAAACTCAGCAAAAAAAGAAACGTCCTCTCACTGTCAACTGTGTTTATTTTCAGCAAACTTAACATAAATGTAAATATTTGTATGAACATAACAAGATTCAACAACTGAGACATAAACTGAACAAGTTCCACAGACATGTGACTAAAATAAATTGAATAATGTGTCCCTGAACAAAGGGGGGGGGTCAAAATCAAAAGTAACAGTCAGTATCTGCTGTGGACACCAGATGCATTAAGTACTGCAGTGCATCTCCTCATGGACTGCGTCAGATTAGCCAGTTCTTGCTGTGAGATGTTACCCCACTATTCCGCCAAGGCACCTGGAAGTTCCCGGACATTTCTGTGGGGAATGGTCCTAGCCCTCACGCTCCGATACAACAGGTCCCAGACGTGCTCAATGGGATTGAGATCCAGACTCTTCGCTGGCCATGGCAGAACACTGACATTCCTGTCTTGCAGGAAATCACACACAGAACGAGCAGTATGGCTGGTGGCATTGTCATGCTGGAGGGTCATGTCAGGATGAGCCTGCAGGAAGGGTACCACATGAGGGAGGAGGATGTCTTCCCTGTAACGCACAGCGTTGAGATTGCCTGCAATGACAACAAGCTCAGTCCGATGAGGCTGTGACACACCGCCCCAGACCATGACGGACCCTCCACCTCCAAATCGATCCCGCTCCAGAGTACAGGCCTCGGTGTAACGCTCATTCCTTCGACGCTAGACGCGAATCCGACCATCACTCTTGGTGAGACAAAACCGTGACTCGTCAGTGAAGAGCACTTTTGCCAGTCCTGTCTGGTCCAGCAACGGTGAGTTTGTGCCCATAGGCGACGTTGTTGCCGGTGATGTCTGGTGAGGACCTGCCTTACAACAGGCCTACAAGCCCTCAGTCCAGCCTCTCTCAGCCTATTGCGGACAGTCTGAGCACTGATGGAGGGATTGTGCGTTTCTGGTGTAACTCGGGCAGTTGTTGCCATCCTGTACCTGTCCCGCAGGTGTGATGTTCGGATGTACCGATCCTGTGCAGGTGTTGTTACACGTAGTCTGCCACTGCGAAGACGATCAGCTGTCCATCCTGTCTCCCTGTAGCACTGTCTTAGGCGTCTCACAGTACGGACATTGCAATTTATTGCCCTGGCCACATCTGCAGTCCTCATGCCTCCTTGCAGCATGCCTAAGGCACATTCACACAGATGAGCAGGGACCCTGGGCATCTTTCTTTTGGTGTTTTTTCAGAGTCAGTAGAAAGGCCTCTTTAGTGTCATAAGTTTTCATAACTGTGACCTTAATTGCCAAACGTATGTAAGCTGTTAGTGTCTTAACGACCGTTCCACAGGTGCATGTTCATGAATTGTTTCTGGTTCATTGAACAAGCATGGGAAACAGTGTTTAAACCCTTTACAATGAAGATCTGTGAAGTTATTTGGATTTTTACGAATCATCTTTGAAAGACAGTTACACTTCTAGTGTGGTTTTGTGTCAATATCCAATGACAATGTCTGCACCAGGATCAACTTAGGTTGTGTTGCTTTCGACATTTTTAACAGCTCCGATACAGCGTAAACATTCTCAATGAACCAGCAGTGCAGTATACCTCAATCAGCAATTGATCCCAGCCCTTAAAGTACCTTATCATAGGCTTATCACTAGTCTCTAACCCAGGGATTCTGATGATATTTGACCAGCGGATGCTCTCTTCCCAGGTCATGAGCACATATTGATTCACCTCCTAAATGAACTGCAGGTGGTCTAGTCCCTTCCCTCCTCCGCTCCCTTCCCACTTAGCCCTCCTTATACCACAGACACACAAACACACACACACACCTAGCCCCAGACCTGCAGATATGAAGCACATTAAGTCCCGTGGGGTCAGCACTTATTGGACTTGACACTAGACGATGTTGACATGGATAATTGTAAACATCTGGGAGGGTCTGGCGGTCCCTCGATGGAGGGACGAATGAAAGCCTCTCGGTCTGTCATAACATGTCGGGTGAAATCAACATCACTTGTCACGCTGGGGTCGTCCCTGGGTTAAGGTACATTATCTGGTAAATGACAGTGTCATTTCTCCGAGAGTGGCAGGTGAAAGGCTGCAACATTTAGCCTGTTAGTATTTACAAAGTGATTTCAATACCATGATGTTGTATACAGTGGCGGATGTCCTGGGTTGATTCGTGACATGTGTTGGTTGTCGGATGTGGAAAATTGACGTTTTTGTACTTACCGTGGAGCAATGAGATTGTGGGAATGCGTAAATAGTCTGCAATCTGTTGTTTTGATCAAATATGTTCTGTGCAACGATGAAAATGAGACGATAATATTAGAAGTATTTGAATTATTGATCAACTTTCTCTCGTTTTCTCTCGTTCAGGAGAGTGACAGTCTGTGGTGGGATGCGTTTGCCACAGAGTTCTTTGAGGAGGACGCCACCCTGACCCTCTCCTTCTGCCTGGAGGATGGACCAAAGAGATACAGTAAGACTGCACTACCCGCAATTCACCCGGTTTACCAAGCTGTCCTCTGTTTCAGTAGCTCACGGCCTACCTGAGGGGTTATCCTACGAAGCAAGCTAGATCTACTCAGAGTTTTCTAAAGCTAACCAGCTTCAGTTAGCTTCACATTCCAGCTCAGGCTTCATTCATACTATGACAGTGGTTGTTAAAATTGCATCATCATCCCCTGTATTTGAGGAAGAAGACTGATTAAATATACATGCATATACTGTATATATTTGAAAATGGTTGTGTTAAAACGTGGTGAAATTGTAAAATAACTATCACATTATTTCGTAATGACAGAATGCACAGTAAAACTTTTGCATGACAAATAAAATGGTTGTTATTATGATGAAATTATTTTATCGATAGGGGTGGGGGAAAAGGTGCGCATCCATTCATAGGCACACCAAAGACGGCATTAACGATAAGTCATGTAATAAAGACGCCACTTCTAAAAGCCTATTTCACACCATAGCCTGGTGAATTTGAAAGATAACTTTCCTTCCGTTTTGATTTCGGCACACATGAAAATGGGGCACTGACCAGCCCATGGATTGATGTTTCAACATTGTCTCAATGAAGAGTTCGGTGTTCGACTAGCCATGTGCGACATGCTGTTACAAGCTTGCTAGAGTTAGCGGCAGGCAGACAAGCAATATCCACCTTCGTAGTACGGATGAAGCCTGAGCTGGAATGTGAAGCTAACTGAAGCTGGTTAGCTTTAGAAAACCCTGAGTAGATCTAGCTGGCTTTGTAGAATGCCCCTCGGGTTAGTTCTGAAGGATTTGCTGCCATAGAAATGTACCAGGCTAAAAGGTGAGCCACGTTCGTTTGACTGGTTTTCCCGAGTTGAACTCAGCGTTGACCAAAGTTACCTCTCTAACTCCTCAAACCTGATTCATGAGATACCCCTCTGCTGTAATGCCTTTTTCTGGCGTGACCTTACACTTTATTTAAACTCCAAATTATCCAGCCACAAGAAATTAAATAAGGTTTGATGTTACCTGTTCAATTGTTAGTCTGTGTAATAATCCAAATGAATGTTTTCCACAGAAGGAAAATGTAGGCCTTAGAAAGTACGCCTTCCAAACTGGCAGTAGAAGCTATAATCCACAGAGGAAATGTAGTGTATCTTGACAATCAACACAATATCCCTTAAACAAGTCATTCGGACTGTTCTCACTTGGAATTGAGAAAACTAGGCTTTTAAACTATAAACAGTTTCCTAGTTACAAGTTACAAACATTTCTGATCACAGATTCAGGAAGGGGAAGCTGATCCTAGATCTGTACCTAGGGACAACGTCACCCCAGAGAGCTAGGGAGTGACCGGGCCAGAGCAACCAGATTAATTTAATTTCTAAAAGAACTTAAAAAGGTTGACTTGTACCCGCTTCAGAAATGTGTTTGAGTAACAACATGCTTTTGACATCATCACTAGAGTATTGTCAGTATTGGTACTCTACGTTGAACGACAGTTTACAGTAGATCACGCCACATCATATCACGTAGGTAGTTGCTAGTGGGGTTTGCAGTATTGTCATTTATGCTCATCTACATAGCCTGCCTTTTGATAGCATCAGCTCATTGAATATCAGACAGGCATAGATATTGGCATGTATGTTTACTGTTGGTTTGAAATACGTTGCCGTGTACAAATACATGTGTGTATTTCAACCTAGAGATTGTGTGTGTATGGGTGCATGCGCGTGTATATGTGTGTACACAGCCTTTTTCTTTTCAAATAGAAAAATAGAAAATCCCCTCAGTGTTGAGACGGTAACCCGGTTCCCTCGGGAACGGACAGCTAAACGCCATGACGACGATGACTCACCACCAGTCAGAGTCGTTCTAATTTCAGGTTTTCAGACTGACACACAGACATACAGTGCCTTCAGAAAGTATTCATACCCCTTGACTTATTCCACATTTTGTTTTGTTACAGCCTGAATATACATWACTTTTTTTTTTTTTTTAACCATCAACACCCAATACCTTATAATGACAGTGAAAACGTTATTTTAGAAGTTGTTGCAGATTTATTGAAAATGAAGTTCAGAAATATCTAATTTACATAAGTATTCACACCCCTGAGTCAATACTTTGTAAAAGCACCTTTGGCAGCGATTACAGCTGTGAGTCTTTCTGGGTAAGTCTCTAACAGCTTTCCACAACTGGATTGTGCAACATTTGTCCGTTATTCTTTTCAACATCCTTTGTCTAGAAATGATCAAAACCAATTTTTGTTGATAATTTCTAGACAACAATTTTCAGGTCTTGCCATAGATTTTCAAGTAGATTTAACTCAAAACTGTATCTGTCTTCTTGGCAAGCAACTCCAGTGTATATTTGGCCTTGTGTTTTAGGTTATTGTCTTGCTGAAAGGTAAATTCATCTCCCAGTGTTTGCTAGAAAGCAGACTGAAGCAGGTTTTCCTGTAGGATTTTGCTTGTGCTAGGCTCCATTCCATTTATTTTTTATCCTGAAAACTCCCCAGTCTTTAACGATTACAAGCATACACATAACATGATGCAGCCACCACTATGCTTGAAAATATGGAGAGCGTTACTCAGTGATGTGTTGTATTGGATTTGCCCCAAACATAGGACTTTGTATTCAGGACAAAAAGTTAATTGCTTTGCCACATTTTTTGCAGTATTACTTTAATGCCTTGTTACAAATAGGATGTATGTTTTTGAATATTTTAATTCTGTACAGACTTCCTTCTTTTCACTCTGTCAATTTGGTTAGTATTGTGGAGTAACTACAATGTTGTTGATCCATCCTCAGTTTTCTCCTATCACAGCCATTAAACTCTGTAACTGTTTTAAAGTCACCATTGGCTTCATTCTGAAATCCCTGAGCAGCTTCCTTAATCTCTGGCAACCGAGTTAGGAAGGATGCTTGTATCTTTGTAGTGACTGGGTGTATTGATACACCATAACTTCACCATGCTCAAAGGGATATTCAATGTCTGATTTTTTATTTTTACCCATCTACCAATAGGTGCCCTTCTTTACGAGGCACTGGAAAACCTCTCTGGTCTTTGTGGTTGAATCTGCGTTTGAAATTCACTGCTCGGCTGAGGGACCATACAGATAATTGTATGTGTGGGGTACAGATATACTGTAAGGTAGTCATTTAAAAATCATGTTAAACACTATTATTGCACACAGAGTGAGTCCATGCAACTTATTATGTGACTTGTTAAGCACATTTTTACTCCTGAACTTATTTAGGCTTGCCATAACAAAGTGGTTGAATACTTATTGACTCAATACATTTCATGTTTTGATTTGAAATTAATTTGTTACATTTCTGAAAAAGATTATTTCACTTATGGGGTATTATGTGTAGGCCAGTGACAACACAATCTAAATGTAATCAATTTTAAAGTCAGGCTGTAACACAACAAAATGTGGAAAAAGGCCTTACTTTCTGAAGACCACTGTCACACACACACACACACACACACACACACACACACACACACACACACACACCACACACACACACACACACACACACACACACACACACACACACACACACACACACACACACACACACACCACACACACACACACACACACACACACACACACACACACACACACACACACACACACACACACACACACACACACACACACACTTGCTGTTTTCAAGGAATTGTTGACCCAAAAGGGCACCGCTTAAAGTTATGTGCAGCTTATAAAGGCTTCATAAAGCTTTCAATAAGCCTTCAGAAACACTACATAAATGTGTCACAAATCATAATGTCATGCTTTTTAAAGGGTTCATAAATGTGGCATAACTGTGTGATATATCCACCAATGTAAAATGTGACATAACCCACTAGGTCAAATATGACAAAAAAAGGGTAGCATAATCACCTCTTAATAAAGGCTTTATAAATGATATTAAATTGAGGCTTCACAAAGCATTTATAACCTTGCCATGCATCTTGGTAGAGCATTGGAACCCCAGGAAAGTAGGCACGATTCCCTGGACCAACCTTACTTAAAAATGTATGCATGCATGACTCTAAGATGCATTGGATAAAAGTGGCTGCTAAATTGTATACACTGAGTGCACAAAACATTAGGAACACCTTCCTAATAGTGAGTTGCACCCCTTTTTGCCCTCAGAACAGTCTCAATTTATCGGGGCATGGACTCTACAAGGTGTCGAAAGAGTTCCACAGGGATGCTGGCCCATGTTAACTCCAATTGTTCCCATAGTTGTGTCAAGTTGGCTGGATGTCCTTTGGGTGGTGGACCATTCTTGATACACACAGGAAACTGTTGAGCGTGAAAACCCCAGCAGCGTTGCAGTTCTTGACACACTCAAACTGGTGCGCCTGGCACCTCCTCTTCAACTACACTGATTCAAATGGACTAAATAAGGGATCATAGCTTTCACCTGGATTCAACTGGTCAGTCTGTTATTGAAAGAATGCTCCTCATGTTTCAACACTCTGTGTATGTTATATTATATGACTCTAAAACATTTCTAGGATGGCCCAACCTCTTTCCCTCTTGGGTGCATAGTCAATATTGGACAGGACCTCAACTTCCCCCCAAATGCTGTGCTGCAGGATGACACAGTCTAAAGTGCAGTCATGCAGAGCAAAATACGTTGGTAGCAGTGGCGACCCGTCATTCATGGCAGGTAAAGGGGGAAAAAGGATGTTGTTATTTTGGCAATAATACGTATCACATATCAGTTTGTAAATGTAAAAAAAAAAAAAAAGTTAATAAAGCCTCCATACAAACATGGTCTCTTTTTTGCTTTCTTGAGTAAGGCAGCTCCAAAATGCAGGTGTTTCAGCCTAGCTCGGTGCCATCTGTGGTGGTGAGGCAGCCAGCGGAAAATACGGAGCGTCGGGGTTGGTAATGTTCTCTAGTTGCGTCGTGATCGGCTAAGTGTTCGGTCACTCATGGGGACACTACGTCACTGCCAAATCTAAGGGTATGGCTAGAAAATGCAAGCCAATTGGGTGCTGCCATAGAGTTACATTAGAAGTGCCCATCCAAGAAGACTCAAGGTCATTGGCCACAGATAAAATTAGGTCAAATCACGTTATATCTACAGTAGCTATGATTGGACTGTTCATGTCAACATCACACTTTCAAAATCTTAGCTAGCAGTCATCATCATGAATCAAGTCAACAATCTACTGGCAAATCCTTTTTAATCCTTGTCATATAAAGATAAATAATAAATAGATATTATAAATAAAATGCATTGGTGCTCATCGGCCATTGGACATAAACATTACACAACAAGTTGGAAATTGCAAATTCAACACTGAGTAGTTTGGAAGGAATCAGTGGCTAACTGCAAAGCATTGAAAAGCAATCACTAGCCTGCTATTCAGTGGAGTGGGTGTGTGGTCCCAATTCTGGGTTCAAGGGTCTCTTTTCCTAGTTTAAAATGATAAACACTCAACATTGGCCATGCTGCCAATCCAGCATGATTTCTGCCTTACTCAAAACAACTGTTAACTCCTAGTTGAGAAATCTGACTGCAGTGAGTTCAAGACAACTGGGAAGTCTGGAAACAACGAGCTCCGACTGGGAAAATACCTTTTGAACGGTCATCCAACTTGGAATTGTAAGTCGGGAACTCGGACCCCTTTCTAGAACTACGACGTGAAGATCACTGACGTCATTATTATTCGACCTTGTTTTTTCCCCACCAAGATTTATATGCTAAAATCGCCACTACAAGGGTGTCTGACTTTATAGTAAGTACATCGTGATATGATATAAGGCATTATGTATGTGTTATAAATGACCAAAGGTGTCTGACTTTCACGTAAGTACAGCGTTATGCGATATAGATTCTTTATGGATGTGTTATGAATGACCGAAGGTGTCTCACTTCAAACTAAGTATTAAACGACACTACTTAAAGTGTTAATAAATACTTTATTAACATTCTGCTGATTTGTAAAGGACAGCCACAAAGTCATAATTAAGTCTAAACCCTGCCTATCTCCAAAATGTCTCTTCTTAAAATTAGATTTTAAACCTAACCCAGCTAATAAAGGCCAAGTTTGATGTGTTGATCCGCTAAACCTTCTGCACATTTGGCCGAAAGTGTTTGGGAATGAGATTAGGTGTAATGTGACCAACATGACTTCACTTTAGAGCGTGTGCCATCCTTAAGCACAACGTGTCACCCTTTATAAAGCACATGTTTATATCATATATAACATAAGTGGGGTATGTCCCTTTTTTATTTCAACTTTATTTAACTAGGCAAGTCTGATCAAGTCATTTGACATTGGTGATTATGTCACACAGTTATGCCACATTTATGAACCATTTATAATGCATGACATACGGTTATCAATGCTTTGTAACACATTTATGTAGTGCTTGTGAAGGCATTATGAAGGCTTTAGGAAGCCTTTATAAGCTTCATTTCAATTAAAGTGGGACCAATAAAGGTTATACCTATTTGGTTTTAATATCATCACCTTTTGAAGAGCATAGCCAGAACTAAATATTTCAGATTACTCCACATTTAGCTCTATCATCTGAGTTATACAGCAGGCAACTGCATGATTTTCAAGATCAGTAAACATCAACTGATCATGTAATTCCAGATCCGTGTGTCATTTAGCTTGCTTCATCGGATATTAGGCTTTTGGAAAGAGCTTGACATTGGCAAGTCCTCTTCCTGATAAAATGGTCAGTCGGACTATTGTCATCACCTCTATAGATGGCAAGCAAATCAAACAATATTTGAACATAGCCATCTAGTTTATCCCCTGAAAGTTGGCTTGTTAACTAGCCATATTGACGAGATCTATTAGCTAGCTAGCCAATTTGACGTGGTCCATCAATCAATGTAGCCTATCATGTCTGTCAGACGCAAGCGTGATTAAACACTCTGAAAACAATGTTGAAAAGAGGATAATGTTAGCTAACTTCGCTAGGTAGGCCTACGTTGGTTGGAGAGAAAAGTACATTAGGTCTAGCCAACTGTACAATGTTTCTATTGGTAGCTTGCAAAGTAAACATTATCAGCTAACAGTACATCGGCAAATGTACCCTTCTGCTGCTTGACAGGCAGAGCCCAAAAAGGATGGGAAATTAACCTAAACCACTCGTCAATTATAGTTCACTTTTATTTTAAATCCCTCAAATATCCAATTAATGGTGGCCAATATTGAGCGAGAGAGAGGCTACCCTCACGTATCTGAAATCACATGATCAATTGATGTTTTCGGATCATGAAATAACTCATGGGGATAGAGCTAAATGTGCGCATGGAATAATCAGAAATGTGTAGCTGTCACTATGCTCTTCAAAGAGGTGATGATATTGCCACCAAAATAGTTCAAATGTATTTAACAATCCCTTGGAAAACGGCAAGCAGTTGTCAATGGGTTTAGAGGAGCTTGGTTCTCCTTGCCGCCCAGCAGGCAAATTGAACGCTCTGCAACTTACTGGGACATTTTATTGATAACAACCTATTGTGAAAGTGTACACTAAACCAGTGCATGTAGATATATGATGTGTCTTATGGTAAAATAATGTATTGGAGTTGTGACTGGTTAACTGCGTTACACTGAAATACTTAGTGTGTTTCATGCCACACTGACTGAACCATCATTCATGCACGACTGCTTAATGCATTAGTACGCCTTACTAATGCATAATAGATGCTTTATAAGTATGTTGGTAAGGTGTAATTGATATGTAGTTCAACAAGTAGCTCCCATGTTTGATGGCTGTCTATTAGTCCCACGTCGGACTACAATGCCCATCGTCACCWGAACTGCACTGTCTAAACGGCACGTACTTTCAACTCTATCCAATCTCAGCCTCAAGCATTCTCTCAAAACACAGAAATGGTTGAGTTTGATCTCCTGGTAATAACAGTAATCAGTAGTTACTGTGTGATGAGTGAGTGAGCGGTCTTCAGCTCGAGGCCTATTTTCCCATGAAAGCTATCAGAAAAAAAAAGAAACCATGTTTTGTCGTTTCTGTTCGGTGTGAGACGAGCACGTTATGTTGAATTTGATTTCGGCACCAAAAAATGTGTTTGCATTTGATTTATTGCAAATGAAGGCCATGCCTGAGACAAATTGTTTGTATAGCATTCATAGGCAAGTTAGATTGGCCTGTTGTTGAATGCAGTACTGAACCTATAGCCTCTACTGCTTAAAATAAGGGTGCTTCTATATAGCATTGGTGGTTCTATACGGCGTTTCTTCTAGCAGTATGTATTTTTTCATTATGCCATAGGTTTTTAAGGGAAGAAAATGTTTTTGAGATGGACATGTCTCTCTCTCTCCCTTCTATCTCGCCCTATGACTTGCTCTCTCTCTCTCTCTCCCAGCTCGCTCTACTTTCTCTCTTGCGCTCTCTCAGTTTTTCTCTCGCCCTCTGCCTCTTTCTCGTCTCGTCTCCTCTCCCTGCCCATCCCCCCACCAATGGTGTTTTTCCTCTCTCTCGTTCTCATTCCAGCTTCCACCCTCAAAGAACAGACTTTTTCATACCTGGCTACTGATCTAGTTTATTAAGCTTCCTTTAGTGTTTTTTTGCATAGATTGTCAGAATTATGACATTGGACACCGATTACAAGTGAACTGCTAGTTCTAACATGTTCCTGATAAGCATTATGTATAAGGATCCTAAAAGGATTGCATAATCATATAAGGATAATGTACATATACAGTATGAAGATTGCTTAGATCAATGGTATTATAGATATTTGTTTGTGCAAATGTTACCAAAATGCAGCTTCACCACAGTATCCTTTTCATGGTTTAGTAGATGCCTTGTTGGTTTTCTTTGTTGCCATACAGAGTATGTTTTCAGTAAACTTCCTGAATTGGTGCTCCCTTCCCATGACCTAAAAATCACCCAAAATATCTTAGACTCTTGCAATATATAGGACGTGATGAAAGTTCAACAACATGACGCAATCTCACAGCAATTACTAAAAAAAGTATTTTTTACATCGGATCGCAGTAAAATCTCACCGTAAGCAGCTCGAAGAGAGATTTTTTTTTGTTTTTTTTATGAATAAGAAAAAAATATGTTATCATCTGACTTTGCAGTAGCTCATTACTATGCATTCCATCATATTGTACAATCCAAATTAGAATAGCCTACAGATAACCGTTATAATGCATCGTAATGGCATCATAACACGTCATTATCCTGTCATAACAGGTCGTACCCGTGTTGTAACAGACACTGTGTGCTATCAGAGAGAAGAATCCTCTGACGCCACAGCAAAGGAAGAGGAGATATTGCATTATTACATGGGTGTGGGGTGGCGATGAGGGGTGGGGGGTTGATTTTGATATGGGGTGGTTGAGAAATTAGCAGGGTTTTGGGGGGTGCGGCGAGGGGGTTGGGGCTGTTGATGTGATATGGGGGGGGGGGGGGTTAAACATGGTTTTGGTGGGAGCTGTGTGAGGGGTGTAAGGGTGTTGATGCTGATGTTGGGGGGTATCTGAGTGAGAGGTGGACAGGGGGATCGGTAGGGGGAGAAGGGATGTTGAGCAGAGTGATTGACAGGTGGGCTGATGTGGCCTTGGCTCAGCTGCAGAGCGAAGATGCCTGGTCCGTTTGATTGACAGCCGCGCAGGCCTGGGAACCACGGCGACGACGGATCGGGCACAGAGGCAAAGCGACAGAGAGAGCGAGAAAATGATAGAGGGAGGAAGAGAAGCAGTAGGTGTGTGTGTGTGTGTGCTTGTGCGTGTCTGTCTGTCGGTGTATGAGACAGATAAATGAATCCTTTGGATGAAGAGTTGCAGTAGGAGTAAGGGGAGGGAGAGTAGAGAGAGAAAGAGAGCGAAAATACCCCTATCAACTGCTTTGGCACCATTATTCCACCCTGAACAGTCATGTCAGTGAAACATATTATAATTGATTTGAATTCAATTGAGAGTGTAGGTGTGTGGGAGTATGACAGTATATCATGCGTCACAGATTGTATTGGTGAGTAAGAGAAAATGTCTGTTGAAAAAATTAGGAGTAAATAGAAGTTTCTACTACAAACTGATTCAGGCTCAAGGTCTGGATTGGGTAAACTGATCCTAGATCTGTGGTTAGGGTCAACATTATGTGTACTGCTAATTTGTACAATATACATATTTCACTTCAACGCAAGACTCAGACAATGATGCAGACACCACTCAACACATAGCAGCAGATTGAGGTCTGTTTCAGTCTGTTCAACTTGGGGAGTGGTCCGTAGCTTTTCAGCCAGGTTGTCATGATCAGATCACGGTGGGAACCATTGAGCACAGGGCAACAGGAAAAGGGGGAGACCTATCCAAGGGCACCAGCTGTCATAAAGGATGGGCAAGTCTCTTATCTTCCTGCTTTCTCACCACTTTCTGTGCCCCGTACAAAAACAAACCTAACAAACCAGGCTTCCCTTCCCAGTTGGGAAACAATAGCTTTCGCAAACAGCAGGCCCCTCCCTCTCCTCCTCTATCGCATTGCCTCTGCAAAGCAATTGTGTTTGCTGGTTTCAGAGCTGCTTCCTCATTTGGCTTGGCTGTCTCTCTCGGTGTGTTTGTGTGTGTGTGTGTGTGTTGTGGTGTGTGTGTGTGTGTGTGTGTGTGGTGTGTGTGTGTGTGTGTGTGTGTGTGTGTGTGTGTGTGTGTGTGTGTGTGTGTGTGTGTGTGTGTGTGTGTGTGTGTGTGTGTGTGTGTGTGTGTGTGTGTGTGTGTGTGTGTGTGCGTGCGTGCGTGTGCGTTGGTTGTATTTGTGTGTGTGTGGGGGGGGGTATATATATATTGAATATTCTAAATTGAAAATGTTATATTTGTATTGGCTGGGAACTCAAACACAGTGCTGTTACATGTCAACAGCATTTTCATGGTAAATACAGTGCCTTCATATCCTCAAGCCACAGTTTATTAGAAAAATTCTGTATTTTGCATATCAAAAAGACTCTGAAACGTAGTTTGACATAAATCAAAAGTCTTGTTCACAAAGTACTTTGTTAAGCATATTGTATTTGTTTTCTTCCATTTGCGAAATCAGGTTACAATGGAAATGACAAACATGCAAGTCATGAAAAAATGAACTTTTAAATTCTGAACCGCCTAGAGAAGTCAACAAGCCTCGCGCTGTGAAAGGGGAGAGAGGATTCAATATTATCAACAATAAAAAAGATTCTCATCTCCACAGGGGAAAATACAAGAAATCCACCTGGATTACGTACACAGAATAATTGCATACATACGTACACACACAAACACACACACACTAGAACATGCATACATGCTTTCTCACTCACTCACTCACTCACTCACTCACTCACTCACTCACTCACTCACTCACTCACTCACTCACTCACTCACTCACTCATTCACTCACTCACTCACACTCACTCACTCACACTCACACACACACTCACACACACACACACACACACACACACAGAGACACACTCTTTCATACATAAATCCATATCTTTATAGATAACACATATGGGTCAAGACACATCAACCAGTACTACAAACAGTGGATCTGCATTAGACTCCTCTGCCCCGCTCTCAGCCTATGAAAGGCCTCACTTAAGGTATTAAGTTTTTATGTGCCGCTTTTTCCTCTTACTCACTCACACACTCTATTTGACTGGGCCCATTCCACTCCCGTTGTCTGTCTTTGACTCCCGGCGTGGCCAAATCAATGGTAATGACCGGTACTCTGTGCTCTCTGCATGGCCTCTGATAATCCAGGCTGGATCTGAAACATGCTCTGATAGCATCTCGCCCTGTCCCGCTGGGCTTACAATCACCTACCTGGGGCGAATCCCCACCGTCCTGAGAGTAACGCCAGAGGAAAGCCACGCAGGAGAATTGGAGTTGTTTAAAGAAACACAGCTGGATGGCAAGATGCTGCTTGTGTGTATAAGTGAGACTCACTCCCACACCACTTGTGTGCGTTTGTGTGTGTATGTGGCTAGTACACAGAGACTCGGTAGTGTTTGAAATGATCGTTTAGCCGAACGAAGCAAGGTATTTCTTTGAGGAAAGTGAACTGAACTGATTGCTGTGATGAACAGAATATTTATTAAATAATACTGTATGGTAATAGTAATCTTTAATGATTTTGATAAACTTACACAAAAAAATTGTGTCTTTGCTCATTTCATTAACTCGGCTGGTCATGTTCCAATCATATTCTTAGACCTTCATTTCTGCCATTGAGTTATAGTGACACTTCACAGTTAGACTGAGGAAATGAACATGAAGCTCTTTTTTAAAAGCACTGTACGCGTTCAATCATATCTAAATCACTGCTTTATTAAAAGCAATGTATTTCAATATAAAATCTTCATCCAGATTTTTGACCAAGCTAACGAGTGCTGATACAAGACTTAGTTGTGCTGGTGTTGGGGGTAGTCTAAGCACTAAGGCAGTGATGGTGATTGTGGTGGTTGTAGCCCAAGGGGCTCTCGGTGCGTGCTCTTGCCTCCCCACGGGGCCCTGTTCTGGGGCTGGGAGAGTAGAGAGAGAGGCCCGGCCTCCAGCAGCCCCTCCTGAATTATGGATGGAGGTGAAGAGGACTGGCCTCCAGGGGATGGGGGGGATGTATACCCCCTCCTCATCCCCCCCTTCTTCCTCCCTCTCCTCCTCCCCCCAGTCCTCCCGCCGCCTGCTCTTCTTCCCCCCACCCCCGGCGGCATTCAGGCATGGCGGAGGGTTGGATGAGGGTGACTGGAGATGCGTCTCTCTCTCTCTCTCTCTCTCTCTCTCGGTCTCTCTCTCTCTCTGTCTCTTCCCGCTCTGTCTGTTCGTAGCTGAGGTAGTAAAATAATTGCTCTCTCCAAACACTAAGGGTTATATTCAATCAAAACCAGAATCCATATGCTGATGGAGAGAGGCAAAAAAGAGAGGTCTTCCATGACTGTGGAAATTCATCTTTCATCAATATATTGTTGAGTTTCTTTTTGCATCCCATCAATAAATGATGTTTTGGATAATGAAATTCTTAGGTTGACGCACAGCACAGGAAGAATGCCTACACAGTGAAAAGATTTTTAAAGATTTGAGAGTTTCGACCCACCATTGAAGGCTGTGTTGATTGTTGATGCAACAGTTTAAAGCTGCAATGAAGCGGATTGTAAACACATGATAGAAGCCACAATCTATCTGCAATATTAAAGCTGATCTACCCCCTAAAAAAGTTAACAATAATAATAAAAAAAACATGATGCTCTCTCGTAATTGATAATGAGTTCACTCTTTGGGTTTTAGGTAGCAAAATGACAGAAAATACAAGGCTGAACTTGCATACTTACCTTTTGTGTTCATTTGCTCAGTATGTGTTTGCATTTAAGGGGGATTTTCATAGTCTATGTCAGATTTATTGCGCTCATCCCCCTCACCTTAAATGATAACTGAAATGTTTTTTACCGAGTTGTGTTGTATTGCCAAAGACTTTATATTGGAAAGCTACTTTTTTAATAATAAATAGAAGACAGGTCTTAGCAACATCTCGTTCTTTTTCATACTTCAGGCTTGGTAGGTTTGCCCAAAAGCCTTTTTTTGTCCATGTCTAAATACAACATTTGAGTTACGGAAAATAGCAAACCACTACAACTCAGCCCTGAATTTATCATTCAAATTTAAAGAATACTCACTATTCAGTTAGATGGCTCTTTGCCTTTTATATTCGGTTACCTCTCTCTAAAATGTACTAAACTTTTTAATGATGCTCCTTTGCTAATGTGTTTTGACAATTTGTGTTAGGATCTTAATGAATTCGCTAATTGCCACTATCTGAGTGCCTTTCGGAGAAGTGTTCGACACAAAAAGAAACAGACAGAGTCGTACAGTTCAAACACCCAAACGGGCAGAGAGAGATGAAAATGGAGAGAGAGAAAAAGAGAGCGCAAAGAGAGAGCAGAAATAGAGTACAGAGAGAGAGCAAAGAGAAAGATAGAAAGCACAGAGAGAGAGCACAGAGAGAGAGAACAGAGAGAGAGAGAGAGCGAGAGAGATCACAGAGAGCGAGCACAGAGAGAGCCAGAGAGAGAGCACAGAGAGCACACACAGATAGAGCACAAAGAGAGATAGAGAGCACAGAGAGAGAGCACAGGGAGAGCACAGAGAGAGCGACAGCAAAAGAGAGAGCGAGAGAGAGATGGAGAGAGAGAGAGAGCACAGAGATAGAGAGAACATAGAGAGAGATGTAGCACAGAGAAAGAGAGAGAGCACAGAGAGAGATAGAGCACAGAGAGAGAGAGCACACAGAGAGAGAGAGAGCACAGAGAGAGTTTTAATCAAAGTTTTATGACTGATTGATATTTAATGTTCTGTGCAGTGATTCCCATATTCTAGATGGGTGTGTCAAATCAAATGTTATTTGTCTCATGTGCCAAATACAACAGGTGTAGACTTTACCGTGAAATGCTTACTTACAAGCCCTTAACAACAATGCAGTTCAAGAAATAGAGTTGCTAAAATATTTACCAAGTAAAAAAAATCTATCAATTAAAAAGTAACACAAGAAATGTACATAACAATAACGTGGCTATATATAGGGGATACCGGTACCGAGTCAGTGTGTGTGGGGGTACAGGATAGTCGAGGTAATTTGTAAAGTGACTATACATAGATAATAAACAGTGAGTAGCAGCAGAGTAAAAACAAATGTAAATAGTCCAGGTGGCCATTTAATTAGTTGTTCAGCAGTCTTGTGGCTTGGGGGTAGAAGCTGTTAAGGTGTCTTTTGGACCTAGACTTGGTGCTCCGGTACCGCTTGCCGTGCGGTAGCAGAGAGAACAGTCTATGACTTGGGTGAAAATGTGACCATTTTTTGGGCCTTCCTCTGACACCGCCTAGTATATAGGTCCTGGATGTCAGGAAGCTTTGCCCCAGTGGATGTACTGGGCCGTACGCACTACCCTCTGTAACACCTTACAGTCAGATGCCGAGCAGTTGCCATACCAGGTGGTGATGCAACCGGTCAGGATGCTCTCGATGGTGTAGCTGTATAACTTTTTGAGGATCTGGGGACCTATGCCAAATCTTTTCAGTCTCCTGAGGGGGAAAAGGTGTTGTCGTGCCCTCTTCACAACTGTCTTGGTGTGTTTGGACCATGACAGTTTGTTGGTGATGTGGACTCTAAGGAAATTGAAACTCTCGACCCGCTCTTCGGCCCTCCTTTTCCGATAGTCCACGATCAGTTCCTTTGTCTTGCTCACATTGAGAGAGAGGTTGTTGTCCTGCCACCACACTGCCAGGTCTCTGACCTCCTCCCTATAAGCTGTCTCGTTGTTGGGGATCAGGCCTACCACTGTTGTGTCATCACCAAACTTAATGATGGTGTTGGAGTCGTGGGTGAACAGTCGTGGGTGAACAGGGAGTACAGGAGAGGACTAAGAACGCAACCCTGAGGGGCCCCAGGGTTGAGGATCAGTGTCTACCCTTACCACCTGGGGACAGCCCGTCAGGAAGTCCAGGATCCAGTTGCAGAGGGAGGTGTTTAGTCCCAGGGTCCTTAGCTTAGTGATGAGCTTTGTGGGTACTATGGTGTTGAACGCTAAGCTGTAGTCAATGAACAGCATTCTCACATAGGTGTTCCTTTTGTCCAGGTGGGAAAGGGCAGTGTGGAGTGTGATTGAGGTTGCGTCATCTTTGGATCTGTTTGGGCGGTATGCGATTTGGAGTGGGTCTCGGGTTTCTGGCATGATGGTGTTGATGTGAGCCATGACCAGCCTTTCAAAGCACTTCATGGCTACCGACGTGAGTGCTATGGGGCAGTAATAATTTATGCGAGTTACCTTCGTTTTTTTGGGCACAGGGACTATGGTGGTCTCTTTGAAACATGTAGGTATTACAGCCAGGGAGAGGTTGAAAATGTCAGTGAAGACACTTGCCAGTTGGTTCGCACATGCTTTGAGTACATGTCGTTGTAATCCGTCTGGCCCCGTGGCTTTGTGAATGTTGACCTGTTTAAAGGTCTCGCTCCTATCGGCTACGGAGAGCACGATCACACATTCGTCCGGAACAGCTGGTGCTCTCATGCATGCTTCAGTGTTGCTTGCCTCGAAGCGAGCATAAAAGGCATTTAGCTCATCTCGTAGGCTCACGTCTGGGTTTCCCTTTGTAGTCCGTAATAGTTTTCAAGCCCTGCCACATACGACGAGCATCAAGAGCCAGTGTAGTAGGATTCAATCTGTATTGACACTTTGCCTGTTTGATGGTTCATCTGAGGGCATAGCTGAATTTCTTATAAGCATCTGGATTTGTGTCCCGCTCCTTGAAAGCGGCAGCTCTAGCCTTTAGCTCGGTGCGGATGTTGCCTGTAATCCATGGCTTCTGGTTGTGCAATGTATGTACGGTCACTGTAGGGACGAATTCGTCAATGCACTTATTGATGAACCCGGTGACTGAGGTGGTATACTCCTCATTGCCATTGAATGAATCCTGGAACAGGATTTGCTTGTAAGCAGGAATCAGGAGGATAGAATTATGGTCAGTTATGCCAAATGGAGGGCCAGGGAGAGCTTTGTATGCGTCTCTATGTGTGGAGTAAAGGTGGTATAGAGTTGTTTTTCCTCTGGTTGCATATGTGACATGCTGGTAGAAATGAGGTAAAATGGATTTATGTTTGCCTGCATTAAAGTCCCTGGCCACTAGGAGCTCAAGCATTTTCTTGTTTGCTTATGGCCTTATACAGCTCGTTGAGTGTGGTCTTAGTGCCAGCATCGGTTTGTGGTGGTAAATAGACGGCTACGAATAATATAGCATGAGAACTCTCTTGGTAGACAGTGTGGTCTACAGCTTATCAAGAGGTATTCTACCTCAGGCGAGCAATAACTCAAGACTTCTTTAAAATTAGACCAGAAGTTATTAACAAATAGACAGACACCCCACCCCTCGTCTTACCAGACGGTGCTGCTCCGTCCTGCCGAAACAGGCAGAAGCCAGCCAGCTCTATATTATCCGTGTCATCGTTCAGCCAAATCTCAGTGAAACATAAGATATTACAGTTTTAACATCCCGTGGTAGGATAGTCTTAATCGTAGATCGTCCATTTTGTTTTCCAATGATTGCACATTGGCCTATAATACGGATGGAAGTGGTGGTTTACATACTCGTCTGCAAATTCTTACAAGGCACCCCGCCCTCCTCCCCCTTTTTCTCTGTCTTTTCTTTATGCTGATGACGGGATTTGGGCCTTGTCTCGACAAAGCAGTATATCCTTCTCGTCCGACTCATTAAAAAAAATCTTCGTCCAATTCGAGGTGAGTAATCGCTGTTCTGATGACCAAAAGCTCTTTTCGGTCATAAGAGATGGTAGCAGCAACATATGTACAAAAATGAGTTACAAACAATGGGAAAAAACAAACAAAACAGCACAGCCATCCCCTCCGGCGCCATTATCGTCATCATCGGTGTTTGTTGGTGGTGTGTGTGTGTGTGTGTGTGTGTGTGTGTGTGTGTGTGTGTGTGTGTGTGTGTGTGTGTGTGTGTGTGTGTGTGTGTGTGTGTGTGTGTGTGTTGTGTGTGTGTGTGTGTGTGTGTGTGTGTGTGTGTGTTTGCAAATTTATATGTGTGTGTGGTTGATCTTACGTACT
Organism: Salvelinus sp. IW2-2015; assembly: GCF_002910315.2. Taxonomy (NCBI): domain Eukaryota; kingdom Metazoa; phylum Chordata; class Actinopteri; order Salmoniformes; family Salmonidae; genus Salvelinus; species Salvelinus sp. IW2-2015. Next base: position 21,768,437 of record NC_036848.1, read on the forward strand.
GTAATTTACAGTATGTGTGTCTTTAACCTATTCGTCCCTGCTCTATTTATACAGACAAGAGTTCAACTACAAACAAGACACTATTACATAATTTTATATACATCATATCATATACATATACAATACATCATATCTGCTGTCCTTTCACATGTACTCCAAACATCTACGCGGTAATACCAGAGGATGTCTGGTTCCTCTTTAAGTTTCTTTGTTCTAAAGAGTTTTTCCTTGCCACTGTGCTGCTGCTTGCTCTTCAGAGGTCTTGTTACTTTAAATATCTTTGTGACAAATGTTACTGTAAAAAGGGATATATAAAAAATACATTTTTACAAATGATTAAATGACGTTACTTGGCCAAAGTCAGCTGTTTGTCACATGGTGTTCGCTTCTTTTTCCTCCATGGACCTTAACCTTTGACCCAACAGTAACGGCAGTAACAGGTTATATTGGCGTGTACACTCGGCCATCCGTTGTATTATCTCAAGCATTACTTGCCCCTGGAGATACAGTAAGCAAAGACACAGGTCGATAGCAAGACCAGTTTGTTTGTTTTGTTAAATAGGCTAGCATGAATCTCTTCAATCATTGATCACACACTCAGAAAAGATCAATACATCAATGATTTTTTTATATGTGTGTGTGTCGATATCTTCAAGGGATAATTCACCCCCAGATGCGGGACGCATCAGGTGCGGGACGCAGACCCCGCTCCACCTCTGGCTCACCTCACTTTGGTGGCACCTCTGGTGCGGGGACCCTCGTCTCCGACCCCGGACTGGGGACCCTCGCAGCTGGCCCCGGACTGGGCACCCTCGTTGCTGGCCCCGGACTGGGCACCCTCGCTGCGGGCCCCGGACTGGGCACCCTCGTTGCGGGCCCCGGACTGGGCACCCTCGTTGCGGGCCCCGGACTGGGCACCCTCGTTGGGGGCCCCGGACTGGGCACCCTCGTTGCAGGCCCCGGATTGGGGACCGTCGCTGGAGGCTCCAGACTGGAGACCGTCGCTGGAGGTTCCGGACTGGAGACCATCGCTGGAGACTCCGGACTGGAGACCGTCGCTGGAGGTTCCGGACTGGAGAACGTCGCTGGAGGCTCCAAACAGGAGACCGTCGCTGGAGGCTCCGGACTGGAGACCGTCGCTGGAGGCTCCGGACTGGAGAACGTCGCTGGAGGCTCCGGACAGGAGACCGTCGCTGGAGGTTCCGGACTGGAGGCCGTCGTTGGAAGCTTCGTGCCATGACTCCTCACTGGAGGCTTCGTGCCATAGATCATCACTGGAGGCTTCTTGCCATGGATCATCACTGGAGGTTTCTTGCCATGGATCATCACTGGAGGCTTCNGGAGGCTTCGTGCCATGGATCATCACTGGAGGCTTCGTGCCATGGATCATCACTGGAGGCTTCGTGCCATGGATCATCACTGGAGGCTTCTTGCCATGGATCATCACTGGAGGCTGCGGACTGGAGGGACACACGGGAGGCCGTGGCTCTGGGAGCAGGCACAGGACTCACCAGGCTGGGAAGACATACAGGAGGCCTGGTTCTGGGAGCGGGCACAGGATACACTGGGCCGTGGAGGCGCACTGGAGGTCTCGAGCGTAGAGCCTTCACAACCCGTCCTGGCTGGATGGTTACTTTGGCCCGGCTCGTGCAGGGCACAGGCACAGGACGCACTGGGCTGTGCAGACGCACCGGAGACACAGTGCGCAGAGCCGGCGCAGGATATCTTGGGCCGTAGAGACGTACTGGCGGCCAGATGCGCTGAGCCGGCACCCTCCGACCTGGCTYGATGCCCACTCTAGCCCGGCCGATTCGGGGAGCTGAAAGGTAGCGCACCGGATAACACGGTGCCTGACCAGTACGACGCTCGCCACGGTAAGCACGGGGAGTTGGCTCAGGTCTATAACCCGACTCCGCCAATCTCCCCGTGTGCCTCTCCCCGAAATTTTGGGGGCTGCCTCTCGGGCTTCCTTGCTAGCCGTGTTCCCTCGTAACGATGGGCCCCTTTACCAGCTGCCTCTGCCTTCCTGGCTGCTTCCACCTGTTCCCATGGAAGGCGATCCCTTCCGGCCAGGATCTCCTCCCATGTCCAGGATCCTTTGCCGTCCAGGATGTCATCCCATGTCCAGTCCTCCTTTTTACCACGCTGCTTGGTCTTTTGTGGTGGCTAGTTCTGTCACGGCCGTCAAAAGAAGTGCACCAAAGCGCAGCGTGGTGAGCGTACATTTTCCTTTTATTTAGAATGTCGCCAACAAAACAACAAACGAAAGAAACAACCGTGAAGCTTACAGGGCTATAGTGCCACAAACAAAGTTAACTTCCCACACTGAAAGGAGGGAAAAGGGCTACCTAAGTATGGTTCCCAATCAGGGACAACGAGAGACAGCTGTCCCTGATTGAGAACCATACCCGGACAAAACATAGAAATAGAGAAACATAGAAAACAAACATAGAATGCCCACTCCAAATCAAACCAAATAGAGACATAAAAAGGCTCTCTAAGGCATGACATTGTGTAGTTGCTTGTCATAATTATAAGGCTTTCGTCGCTGGAGATAAGGGATAATCCAATGTCACTTTTCATAATGCTTTTTAAACAATTACGTGCACGCCAAATCAGCCAATTGTCACGCCCTGACCATAGATTGCTTTGTATGTTTGTATGTTTTGTTTGGTCAGGGTGTGATGTGGGTGGCCATTCTATGTTGTATGTCTAGGTTGTCTGTTTCTATGTGTTTGGCCTAGTATGGTTCTCAATCAGAGGCAGGTGTCAGTCGTTGTCTCTGATTGGGAGCCATATTAAGGTAGCCTGTTTTTCATTTGTGTTTTGTGGGTGGTTGTATCCTGTGTTAGTGTTTTCACCATACGGGACTGTTTCGGGTTTGTTTGTACTTTTGTTATTTCGTTCAGTGTTCTGTATGATTGATTAAATATATCAATATGGACACTTACTACGCTGCGTATTGGTCCGATCCTTGCTACTCCTCGTCAGACGAAGAGGACGAAACCCGTTACACCAATAGATGGTATGGGCATATTTGTCTAGAACAACTCGGATTGTTGGAAGGAGTTGTACTTTCAAACCTCCTGACTTGAAGATCCTGTATAGTACTCTAATGTTATTTTATTGGCTGCCTCCGCCCCTCTGGAAACCTCTTTCTCAAAGCTATGGATCTGGATCAGAGTTCTGGGCATGTGTTATTTTACATTTACATTTTAGTCATTTAGCAGACGCTCTTATCCAGAGCGACTTACAGTAGAGTGCATACATTTTATTACATTTTTTACATACTGAGACAAGTATATCCCTACCGGCCAAGAGCAGACGCTCTTATCCAGAGCGACTTACAGTAGAGTGCATACATTTTATTACATTTTTACATACTGAGACAAGGATATCCCTACCGGCCAAACCCTCCCTACCGGCCAAACCCTCCCTAACCCGGACGACGCTATGCCAATTGTGCGTCGCCCCACAGATCTCCCGGTTGCGGCCGGCTGCGACAGAGCCTGGGCGCGAACCCAGCCCAGCCTGGGCGCGAACCCAGAGACTCTGGTGGCGCAGCTAGCACTGCGATGCAGTGCCCTAGACCACTGCGCCACCCGGGAGATTTTACACACGCTACGTAGCTACTGCTCACACTCCCCATCCGTTTACCTTTCTCACTTGATTCAGTCTCTTCTAAACCATGTTGCTGTAGCTGATCTCTGCCTCATAACTCTGAACAGTTGAAATAATAAACCCTGTAGTGATTTGAATGACATCCCCAAAAATATTTTGTGAAGGTTTGAACACACCCATACGCCGAGTCGATATTCACATAATATTAAGGAATTCCCCTTGACCCCGCTCACAAATTGGGGAAAACAAGCATGATTTCCTATTGAACCCCAGTGTAAAGAGCCAAATTCATTGTCGCTTTTTAATTATAGAGAAATATGCTGAAAAGCCACTGTGTTGTTCAATGTACATGTAACCAGGCCAAAAATCCCAACCTACAGTTCACAATGCTCCCATGTAGGGAAATAGAGCCTGCGAGAAGAGCCCTGTGGCTTCAGGCTATTTGGCGTGGGAGAGTGGGAAATGTTGGGACGTGTCCGAGTAGACTACACGTAGCTGTGTGTGTGGAAAACATTTAATCACAGGTAAGACATTTAACTTGTTTAGTATAGTCCTTTTGTAACTCCACTCACTACTTGTAGCTGTATAGTCCGTTTGTTCGTGTTTTTGGTCTTGGCTAGCTTAATGTTCCAGTCGCAATCACTCACTCACTCACGTGGCTGCTAACACCGTCATGAAAAGGGGGATGAGGGAAGCTGTACAATATTACCTGATTCTAAGTAGTGAGAACGCTCGGGAGCAGGCAATGTTTAAAAGCAATCTTTAGACGTTGTACTTTTCTGAAATGTAGTTTTGTAATTGGATTTGTATTTGTAATCAAGTATTTGCTGTGAGCCAATGGATTAACCTAGGTAACCACAGGTTGTTTTCCCCACAGGCGGGCGTGGCCACGCTGTTCTATCTAATACCGACTGGGACTATCCATCTATATCGTCATGATGACAAACTATATATTTAATTCAAATGTCCGCAAAGCAAACAGTGCACTGACAGATTAATATAATTTCCAGAGATATTAGAGAAAGGAGGAGATAGGAATCCCATTGAATGGCAATGAATGGAGGAACGGAATGGAGGTACGTACTGTATAACGCCGCACCCAGCAGACTGTCGACCAATCGCATTCACATTGTCATGCTGCGTCATGAAGCTAATCGTCACACAATCCCTTCTCCAAGTCAAGGTATGACTCGAGAAACCTCTTTTCCTCAAAAGTATGCAATGTCACAATTCCAAAGCTATACGATAATTATCTTATATCTCTGAAAATATTTGTAATGTTGTACTTCTTGTTCATGAAATTCATGCTAATGTTGTTTTTTTTAGCTACTGTAGCACCCAATTGACTCCCATTCACTCCTTGAAGCAATCGTGCAGAATGTACCGCACGGCCCATTGACGACACATGGGCAACATCCACAATGGGCGTTATAATACGATTCCAATGGAGTTTCCCATCTCCTCAAAAGTACCTCTATCCTTTCTTCCTTCAACTCCCGTGACGAAAAGAAGTTTTCTCCTATCATCTCCCTAACACTGAGGTATAATAAGAACTGGAGACTGCGTCCAAGATGTCCGACTGTCGTTTTCAAGGTAATCTACTCAAGTTCACATATGCCTATTCATGGACCATCTAAATACTGTACAGGTTACATCCGGTTTATACGGCACTACTTCACATGCGGACGAGCACAGGGAGCAGCGTGAGCAGCGACGACGTCATCACATCATCCAAAAACATGGCAGACATTGGATGAATATAAAATGTGAATTAATATCTTTGGCTGTGAGTAATGAAAGAAAATCGGCCTCAGCGACAATTATTTGAATCATTCAATGGATGTTTTTTGCACGAAGGTGATGACTAAAGTGTCTTATTAGGAATTTTCAAATCTGACTTGGCCGTGTATGGAAATTGTCTTTCTGAGTCGGGCATCAGTTAAACTGTAGTACCGAAGCAAAACTGTAGGAGCAATCGAAACCGTGCTTTTACACCGGAACACTGGCCACTTGTTCCCTGATCGCTCTGCGCGTTGCCATAGCAACATCACCAACTCGTGTTTTTGAGCTGGACACAGGATCTCTACCAGCTTTAAAATGGTGCGATTGTAACGCCTAAATTGATAGTGCATTTTGTTTCAAGGATTTTACAGCTAGCTAGCTACTTCACATGCTGATTCCTAGCTAGCCAACAAGCCTGTCCAGAGAGAGCATTGTATTGTGGGTTTTGTAGTCGACTTGAGCTCCAACAGGTTTCCAAAACAATTTTCACATGTTGTTTCCTACCTTATTATCGCAACAAAATGCAACAAAAAAATTACATCATATATGTGACCGACCGGCTCGATTTGGTCTTATGTAGCAAAATTTGAAATAAAAGTAGAGACTCGGAGCTAGAAAATTGTATATCTTACACTACAGTTGAGGAACAATGGGAAAGTAATTGTGTTTGAATGCCCCTTGAATGTTTTGGTACCTACTGGAGAGCTCTTCTTTGTCTACTCCCATTCAGCATCGTTCACACCCTCTCAAGATTTAGCCCTACCCATCTCTTTAAGGATTCACATGTGAGGCTATGTAGTAAACAAACGTAGATCTCAAGACTAAAGGCTGGCTTATACTACGGGTGTGTTCATACATTTTTAGTGCCAGAGTGTGCTCTGGGCGTTCGTAAACTCAGAGTGTTGTCAGATTGTTTGTTTGTAACTGGACGCTCTGGCCGAGGAGTAGGGCTGATCCGCACGTTCTGACCCTAACAACAGCAGTCAAGCACCCACGCTAACTGGCTAACGTTGGCTATCTTGCTAGCTACTTCCAGACACAAATGAGAGAACAGCTCACTCTGACCATTTTACTCGCCCTAGCAAAGGTGGTTAGGCTGTTTTTATGTTATCTATAGCGTTGGTGACTGCAACTGCTGCTGCTGGCAAACATTTTATTACGCTTTTTTGCCAACGTTTAATGACACCGGCCGTATTCAACGGGTGTTGATTGTTCGTAAATTCGACAGTTATTCTGCGCTCTGGCACACTTAGACAAGAGTGCTCTGAAATTGGAGTAGATATCCAGAACGAATTTATCAGCTACGTCGATCGACAGTTGTCGCAGTGGCATCATAAACATTCCATGAAAATAGTTGCTTGCATAATGGAGTCTTGTTTAGACATGTAGCTAGTTAGCTAACCAATGAACCATAATTCCAAATCATAATGTTACTACCCTGCATGAATCAGCAGGTAGCTAACCAACCAGGTTCAATGTTAGCTAACATTAGGCTATAACTAGCAATGCAAATGGCTCTGAGATACGAATAATATTACTACACAGATCATACACGTAACGCTAGCTAGCTAGCTAACGTTAGCTAGCTCGCTAACAGTACACTTTAGCTTGAAATGAAAATGACTTTCTGACAAAATTAGAAACGTTTAATGTCTGAAAATATAGTTAGCTAGGCTCTCTTATACATGGATGGACGGTTCTCCCTCTCTGTCACSGATGCCATGGTTTGCCCTTAGTTTGAAGATATTTATCTATAACATCCACTTATTTTGAAGATGTAACATAGGGCGGCATTAGCGCTCCTGCCACTGGTTGAGAGAGGTTTTATGGTGGTGCGGCGCTCCACTAACATTTCATTWAAAAAAATAATCTAACATAAATCATGTATCAGATATACCATATGGTAGAAAGAGTATGTTGCCTTTTCTGTAGCCTACGGGCTGGAGATAAAATGTATGACAATGTTGTTTCTCCAATCAAATAGGCTAACCTAAATGGCGGCCAATCAAATAAAAAATGTGCTGACATGTTAACAAACAACATATCCTAAAAACAGAACATGTCAAAGTAAAATGGACAATATATAATGGACAATCAGGCGACTTATAACTGCCATCCAGGAGTTTCATCCTGTGGGCTAAATTGTCATGATCAGTGGTTTAAAGTTTGTATTTGTACATTTTTTACGAGCTGATCAAAGTGAAAGCGAAAATACTGCATGTCCTGCTGTGTAAACACATTGCAAATAGGCTGCGGAGCTTAAATAGCCAAATTGATTAGTCACAGGAATCAGGACTAATAAAGCCAATGAAACAGCCTGTTTTACAAACGGTGGGAATACCGCATGGATGGACATTCATAAAATTCCATCGCTGGCTGACATGGTAGGCTACACCTCAGTAAGCACGGACCGACTGCAACGTTTTTTTGACATATTTTGGGAAGTCTTTTTTTGGGGTGTTTTACAAATGGTAGGCCTTACAGTAGCACATAGATGGGCATTCCTAAAATTACATTTATGGCAACACTGTAAGCCAGGGATGGGCAACTGGGGACTGATTGGTGTCACACTTTTGCCCCAGGCCCAGCGAACACATCTGACACCAGTAATCAACTAATCATGATCTTCAGTTTAGAATGCAATTAGTTTCATCAGCTGTGTTGACTAGGGATGGGGGAAAAGTGTCACACCACTCTGACCCTGAGGACTGGAGTTGCCCACCCCTGCTGTAGGCTATAACTCAGTAAGCATGGACCGATGCCTTTTGGATGTCTTTTTTTGGTTCTGTCCAGTCCGGACCAAATCTGAACCAATCATAGACGTCTGTGTTTGGTTCAGATTTTGTCCGGTCTGGACCAGCCTTGATTTGGCCCAAACTTAAAAGTCTATAAATTAAATATTTTCAACTTTCATTCATATCCAAAAATGAACCCGATTTCAATGTCTGGAAAATACATATTTTCACATTCCATTCAGAAATAAAATTGAACTTAATGTCAAAAAGTACTTATTTTTAGGGGGAAAATACATATTTTAGACATCTTTTAAACGTAATTTTGCATACTATTCTTGTAGGAGCGGCAATTTTTTGTCTCCCCTAGGGCAGCAGAACGGCCAGGACCGGCCCTGTATGCAATCCTATCAACGATTCTAACAGAAATTGCACATGACACTCTATAGAGTTTTTCATATGTCTACCATTTCTCCCTTCCTCCCTAATTTCCATGCGTTCTTGTCTGCAGTGCGGAAAGCTGCATTTGCTGCATAATCACTCACTGAGTATCTCTCTACTTTCTCGCCTTTTCCCCCTTTTTAATTTACCCTGATTCTGTGGGATACTCCTCCTATGAATTTTGTCTCATCATCACTTTTCTGTCCGTGTTCCTGCAGCTCATAGGAATGAGATGACCACTGGTGACAACCCTGAAACTAAAGTGAAGTTCAGTCAAGTTTATGATAGTTTGTTGTATTTGTCGTAACTGGTTACTGGGTGAAAAGTAAAATGAATGGCTTAGTTACCATACTGTTAACTGTGTAAACAAAGCACTAAACTAGAATCTGTACTAATGTTATTGGCGGACTCTCCACAAGTCAACTCGACTGTCCATAACCCTGCCCTTACTTTTGAAAATTCAGCTGTGACTAACTGAACTCAATGACCAGTTAGTCAATTTTATTATGGTTAATGGTCATATGGTTAATGGTTAATAAATCATAAATTATTTGTTTGCAAAATAAATACAGAAATAAATTTCATTTTACCTGTATCATATACAGTATAGACAATCAGATACTCAACATGACTCTTGTAATGTATGTGTGGGTGAGTGTACATTGAGTGTGTGTCTATATGAATTCCTGGGCATATAGCATGCTCCTACTACAGTCCCTCTGTGCCTCGTTATATGTTGCACAGTGGATATTGCCTTTCTCCTTTCCTCTAACCACCATCCCTCTCACAACCTTCCACACATCCCTCTCACCAACATACACCCACAGACACACAACACACCCAAAGATACACACACACAGCACACCCTCATCCTCCCTCCCTCCCCCACCATCACTCACACACACAAACCTACAGACACACATACAGCACACCCTCATCCCCCCCCCCCCCCCATCACTCACACACATACACACAAACCTACAGACACACATACACACACCCTCAAACCCCTCCCCCTCCCCCACCACACACACGCACACCCTCAACCCCAACTCCCCCCCACACACACACATATCCACACAGATATGCATACGTGTGTGTGTGTGTGCACTCACTCACTAGAAAACTAGTAGAAAGGCAGACAGCGGCCCCTTTCCTCTAGGAACCCCTCGTTCTGCTCGGAGCCCAAACTGTTTCTCACACGTCTTTTTGGCTCGGGCTGCTGGCAGCGGTCCTAGGGACTCGCAAGGGGAACAATTCCACAAAGTGGCATGAATTAATGTGGTTAATTAACACAGCGTTAATTGTTTGTAAATTGCATGTTTGGGTACACATTACTTGAGAAGCATATGTTGCGCGTCGTGTTCACCCAAACAAGTGGCGGTTAATCCTATCTCTCGAGTGCCCGCGTCTGAAGATGGGCCAATCAACTTGGTGGTAAAAAAAAGAGATGGGAACGAGAGAGATGAGAGAGAATGATAGAGAGAGAATGAGAGAGAGAGAGAGAGAGGGAGAGAGAGAGAAAGAGAGGGAGGGAGACAGAGGGGAAGGGGGAAGGATAGACATTTTCAAAACAAATGAATGTTTGTTTGTGAGCTTGAGGTTTCTGTTACTCTAGTGGTGTTAATTGTAAGTGGAAATCATTTGAATAACCTTGGGGCTCGTTAAGCCTCATCACGTCCCTGACCCATTACTTTTTAATAGTAACAAAAATCAATACGTACGCACCTACACACACACACACACACACACACACACACACAGACACACATACACTCTTAGAGAAAAGGGTTCCAAAAGGGTTGTTTGGCTGTCCCCATAGGAGAACCCTTTTTGGTTCCAGGTAGAACCCTTTTGGGTTCCATGTATAACCATCTGTGGAAAGGGTTTTACATGGAACTCAAAAGTTTCTACCAAATAACCAAAATGGTTTTACCTGGAACCAAAAGGGGTTATTCAAAGGTTTCTCCTATGGGGACAGCCAAATAACCCTTTTAGGTTCTAGATAGCACCTTTTTTTGTCTAAGAGTGTACATCCTAGCTCTGTTGCCACCCGCCACCCCACCATACCCCAATATGCTTTGGATCTCTTTGCACCCCACCTAGAAAACAATGTAGGGGAAACACTGGACTGTGGAGCTTGAAATGGTACAATATTTACCTGCCATTACCCATTCTATCAGTGTGTTTTTGGTGGGGTGTGCAGTGTTATTTTGTGGGATATGTTTTGGTTGAGTCTCCTCATGCGAGGCTTCTACTGAAGCTTATGGGTTGGTCAGGTGTGCGAGAAGCATATCTGTGTATCTCTCTCTTCTACCTCTCTCTCTCTCCCTCCCTCCCTCCACTGCTCACCCTTTTTTGTACGTGTTTATTTAGTCATGCCCGACTTTATCGAATTTGAAAAAACATGCCAGTCACGGGCTCTCTCTTTCTGTCCCTCTCGCTCTCTCTCAATTCAATTCAATTTGCTTTATTGGCATGACATAACAATGTACATATTGTCAAAGCGTACTTTGGAGATTAGGTGATACATTTAGAATATTAACATAATTAAAATAATACTAATCAATATTGTCAACGGGACAACAGTAACAACAACAATCAAGGGTCAAAATAACCACACATTGAACAATAACAGTGGCATAGAGGACATGTGCAGGTTGGTTGGTCTGTCAGACACTGTCCCTCATTTTATGGCAGGCAGCAATGTAGTGCGCTGCCAACCCACAGCTCTCTGCATCCTCCCACAACAGAACGGGTAGCCTATTCTCATCAGAGAGGTCTTTAAAACCTTGATTAAGGGTTTAAAATGTGGGAAAATTACACTGTCAATTATTTATTTATTTTTAACATTTTGTCAGTCAGCTCTGTCTCAGGTTCTACTGTGGTGCGGTGGTTGCACAGCCTTTCTTTTACAGGGAGCCAGGCTTTCCTGTGTCTACCCTTTTCAATGCAAGGCTGTGCTCATTGAGCCTGTACTTTGTCAAGGGGTTTTCTAAGATTTTGATCGGTAAACTTGGTCAAATAGTTAGTAATTTGGTTCATTCTGATTGATTGGATGTTCTGGTCCTGAGGCTTCAGTGTGTTAGTAGAACAGGTTTGTGAGCCCCAGGACCAGCTCTCTCTCCTCTCTCCTCTATCCTCTCTCTCTCTCTCAATTCAATTCAATTCAATTTGCTTTATTGGCATGACGTAACAATGTACATATTGCCAAAGCTTATTTTGGATATTTACAATATAAAACATAAAAATGAGAATCAAAATTGTCAACGGGACAACAGTAACAACAATAACCAAGTGTCAAAATAACCATACATTCAACAATAACAATACGCATACAGTAGAGTACATGTGCAGGTTGATTGGTCTGTCAGACACTGTCCCTCAACTTATGGCAGGCAGCAATGTAGTGTGCTGCCAGCCCACAGCTCTCTGCGTCCTCCCCCAACAGGACGGGTAGCCTACTCTCATCAGAGAGGTCTTTGAAAACTTGAATAAGGGTTTCAAATTTGGGGAAATGACACTCTCTAATTGTTTTACATATTTTTTTACATTTTGTCAGGAAATGCAGCTACGTTCTGCTGTTGTGCAGTGGTTGCACAGCCTTTCCTCTACAGGGACCCAGGTTTTCCTGTCTACCCTTCTCAATGGCAAGGCTGTGCTCACTGAGCCTGTACTTTGTCAAGGTTTTTCTAAGGTTTTGATCAGTAACCATGGTCAAATATTTAGCCACAGTGTACTGTCGATTTAGGGCCAGATAGCACTGCATTTTGCTTTGTGTTTGTGCTTGTGTTTCCCAATAAGCAATATAGTTTTGTTTTGACAGCGTTGTAATTTGGTTTATCCCGATTGATTGGATGTTCTGGTCCTGAGGCTTCAGTCTGTTAGTAGAACAGGTTTGTGAACTCAGCCCCAGGACCAGCTGGATGAGGGGACTCTTTTCTTTGCTCAGCTCTTGGAATTGCATGGCTTGGTAATGATATGAGAGGAGGTCACTGTATTTGAGATGTTTCCAAAACTTAATTGCTCTTTTTTGAGTTTTTATTATTAGTGGATATTGGCCTAATTCTGCCCTGCATGCATGGTTTGTAGTTTTCCTCTGGACATGTAGGATAATCTTACAGAACTCTGTATGCAGGGTTTCAATGGGGTGTTTGTCCCATTTTATGAAATCTTGTTTTGCAAGTGGACCCCACACCTCACAGCCATAAAGTGCAATTGGTTCAATGACATATTCAATTCGTTTTAGCCAAATTTTAATCGGTATTTCAATTTGAATTTGCTTTTTAATGGCGTAGAATGCCCTGCGTGCTTTCTCTCTCAGTTCATTCACTGCCTCATTAAGGTGTCCAGTTGAGCTTATTTTTCAACCTAAGTAATTGTAATGTGTGCAGTACTCTATATATTTTGTACCAATTGAGAACTTTGGTCTAATTCCCTGAGATCTGGATCTTGTAACGATTCTCGTGGGCTGAAGGAAGAGTGGACCAAGGTGCAGCGTTTAAAGTGTTCATAATTTAATCCAAATTCCAAATCGAACAAAAACAACAAACAGGAGAACGAAAGCGAAACAGTTCTGTCTGGTGCAGACACAAAAACAAAAAACAACTACCCACAAAACACAGGTGGGAAAAGGCTACCTAAGTATGGTTCTCAATCAGAGACAACGATAGACAGCTGCCTCTGATTGAGAACCACACCCGGCCAAACACATAGAAATAGACAACATAGAACAAKACATAGAATGCCCACCCCAACTCACGCCCTGACCAACCAAAATAGAGACATAAAAAGGATCTCTAAGGTCAGGGTGTGACAGATCTTCTCTGGAAAATCATTATTTTAGTCTTTTTGGGGTTTACTGCCAGGGCCCAGGTCTGGCAGTACTGCTCTAGCAGGTTCAGGCTCTGCTGTAGGCCATGTGCTGTGGGTAACAGCAGAAATAGGTCATCTGCGAAGAGTAGGCATTTAACTTCTGAATTGTGGAGACTAACACCAGGGGCTGATGATTTTTCTAGAATAGCTGCCAATTCGTTGATGTAAATATTGAAGAGTGCAAGGCTCAGATTGCAACCCTGACGAAGGCCCTGGTTAAAGAGGTCTGTTCTTTTTTTGCCAATTTTAATGCTGCACGTATTGCCAGTATACATTGATTTAATTATGTCATATGTTTTACCCCCTACACCACTTTCAATAACTTTGTAGAACAGTCCTGAATGCCAAATAGAATCAAATGCTTTTTGGAAGTCGATAAAGCAAGCATATATTTTGGTATTATTTTGGTGGACATGTTTATCTATCAGGGTGTGTAAGGTGTAAATATGATCAGTTGTGCGATGTTTTGGTATAAATCCAATTTGGCTTTTACTCAAGACATTGTGCTTATTAAGGAAGTTTAGAACTCTTACATTTATAATACTACAGAAAACCTTCCCCAGGTTACTGTTCACACAAATGCCTCTGTAATTGTTAGGGTCAAATTTGTCTCCGTTTTTAAAGATTGGGGTTATGAGTCCTTGATTCCAGATGTCAGGGAAATAACCTACACTCAGGATCAAAGTTAAAAGTTTTAATATACTGTAGCCAATTGAAATTTTGCACTAGTGAGTTTGAGCATCTCATTTAGGATGTCATCAGGTTCGCATGCTTTTTTAAATTTGAGGGTTTGAAGTTTCTTATAGAGCTCCTGTCAGTAATTGGGGAGTCCAATGGATTTTGATTGTCCTTTATAGCTTTTTCTAATCCATTCAACTTCTCGTGAATTTGGCGTTGTTCTGCGTTTGTGTCAATTTGAACGGTGTTGTAGAGTGRTTTAAAATGGGTTGTCCATATGTCACCATTTTGTATCGCTAATTCCTCTTGTGTAGATTTTTTAATTTTTTTCAAATTTTGCCAGAAGTTGTTTGTGTTTATGGACTCCTCAATTAGTGTCAGCTGCTTGCTGTTGTACTGTGCTTTTTTGTTTCTGAGTGTACATTTATAGAGTTTTAAAGTCTCACAGTAATGAAGGCGTAATTCACCATTATTTGGGTCTGTGCTTTTGGTTGGATAGTGTTCAAAGTTTTTTCCTTGTAATTTTACAATCTGCATCAAACCAGTTGTCATCTGTGATCTTTTTTTGTTTTGTTTTTTATCAATTTCAATTGTGCTTCTTTTGCCGTTTGCCTGAATATATAGTTGATGTTTTTTACTGCTAGATTGATGCCTTCTTTACTGTGAGTGAATGTGCTATCCAGAAAGTTATCTAAGAGTATTTGGATATTTTGGTTACAGGTTGCTTTCTGGTATTCTTCTGTGCTGTTTTGGGCCCATCTGTATGAATTTCTGATGTTGTACAGCTTACTGGGCTGTGAATGTSTGGTTGTTTCCATGTCTGTTCTTTTGAGGAACAACGTAATTTGGCTGTGATCAGACAGAGGTGTTAGTGGCTTGACAGTGAATGAGCTGAGAGAGAAGGGGTCAATGTCTGTGATCATATAGTCTACTGTACTGTGGCCAAGAGGTGAGCAGTAGGTGAATCTCCCCAAAGAGTCCCCCCGTAACCTACCATTGACAAAGTACAGACCCAGGCTTCTACAGAGCTGCAACAGATCCCTTCCGTTTTTGTTGACGGTGCTGTCACTGTTGTTTCTATTAAGACAGTTAGAAACAGTATGGCCTGTAATAAAGCTGTCCCCTTGTGTGCTCGTTAGATCAGGTAGTGTTCCTGTGCACGCATTTGTGTCCCCACAGATGAGCACATTTCCCTGGGCCTGGAAATGGCACGTCTCTTCCTCAAGGGTGGYGAAGATCTCCTKTGAYTAARATGGGGATTCTGAGGGGGGGATATATATTGCGCAAAGGAACACATCTTTTTCTGTCAGTACAAGTTATTTTTTCAGTTTTAACCAAATGTGATATTTACCAATTTTGAGGGGATCAATTACATTTTGTAGTTCGGATTTGTACCAAATGATCAATCCTCCAGAGTCTCTGCCTCTAATGACAGAGCTGTGTTTCTGTGATGGCACAATTACCTCTCTGTAGCCTGTGGGACAGTGAGTGACAATGTCAGCCTTACACCATGTCTCCTGCAGAATGATGACGTCAACATCTTTAAGATTTTTGTTGAACTCCAGTGCTAAACTCTTCAGTCCAAAGGTTGATGAGTTTAGGCCCTGAATGTTCCACATGCTAACTGATAGTGATTTCATGTTGCAAAAAGAAAGAATAGCAGTCAGAAATACAGTAACTACTAACTAATAAGTTGTTAAGAGTGAGATTAACAGGATAACAGCTAACATTCTTTCTGTTATATATATAAATATTCCTATTCATTGAACAAGTAAATTCTAGTACAATAGGTGTGTGTGTCTCTCTCTCTCTCGTCCTCTCTCTCTCTCTGCAGTCATAACCTCGGGAGCCACAGCCACTACTGTCTTTGGGGGACATTTCTAAATGAAGTTTTATTTCCCTAGCTTTGCTCCCTCAGGGGAACAGTGGAACATAATTCCACCCAACAGTGTGTTGCCTCTAAAATGTATTATTTCTGCTCGGAATCAGGAGTCTTGCTGGATAATGTAGCTTGTTTCAGAGGGAGAGAGAGTAGGATGAGGGATTTCCAATATGCGTGGCTTCTTTTGATTCAAAACACAAGTGGAAATTATTATTATTCTTTTTTTGACAGTCTTTTTTTGCTTTTCCAATCCACGGCTGCTTCGGAACCCAAACACAAACAAGAATTCAGTTTACACTGTATTGTAGATATATTGGAGAGAGGAGAGAGGAGAGAGGAGAGAGAGCTAGTCCTGGGGCTCACAAACCTGTTCTTCTAACAGGACTAGATGGCTGATGGCGCCGGAGAAGATGGCTGATGTTATACATGCTCCTAACTGACTGTTTTTATGTTCGTTTTTCTGCGTTGTTTGTAACTTATTTTTTTACATTTTGTACATAATGTTGCTGCTACCATCTCTTATGACCGAAAATAACTTCTGGACATCAGAACAGCGAGTACTCACCACGAACTGGCAGAAGCTTTTTTTCCTTTAATGAGTCTGACGAGTCCGACGTGAAAGACATACTGCTTTCCTGGGAACAGCCCCAAATCCCCGTCATTTGAGTGAAGAGACGACGGAGAAAAAGAGGACGAATGTCAGGGTGCCTTCTGAGAATTCGTTGGCGATCAGATGAACCCCCCTTGCCTTCTGTTCTTCTAGCTAACGTGCAATCACTGGAAAATAAAATCGACGAACTACGAGCAAGATTGAACTACCAATGGGACATTAAAAACTGTAATATCTTATGTTTCACGGAGCGTGGCTGAACGACGACATTATCAACATACAGCTGGCTGGTTATACGCTGTATCGCTAGGATAGAACAGTGGCGTCTAGTAAGACAAGGGGGAGCGGACTATACATCTATGTAAACAACAGCTGGTGCACGACATCTAAGGAAGTCTCAAGATTTTGCTCGCCTGAGGTAGAGTATCTCATTACAAGCTGTATACCACACTATCTACCTGGAGAGTTTTCATCTGTATTTTTTGTAGCTGTCTACATACCACCATAGACCGAAGCTGGCACTAAGACCGCACTTAATGAGCTGTATTCCACCATAAGCAAACAGGAAAACGCTCATCCGGAAGCGGCGCTCCTAGTGGCCGGGAACTTTAATGCAGGGAATCTTAAATCTGTTTTACCAAATTTCTATCAGCGTGTTTGGGGTGGCAGGTAGCCTAGTGGTTAGAGTGTCATGCCAGTAACCAAAAGGTTTCTGGATCGAATCCCTGAGCTGACAAGGTAAAAATCTGCCATTCTGCCCCTGAACAAGGCAGTTAACCCACTGTTCCCTGGTAGGCTGTCATTGTGAATAAAAATGTGTTCTTAACTGACTTGCCTGGTTAAATAAAATAAAAAATAATGTTAAATGTGCAACCAGAGGGAAAAGAACTCACCCTTCATTTGGCAAATCTGACCATAATTCTATCCTTCTGATTCCTGCTTACTAACAAAAATTTAAGCAGGAAGCACCAGTGACTGCGTCAATAAAAAAGTGGTCAGATGAAACAGAAGCTAAGCTACAGACTGTTTTGCTAGCAGAGACTGAAATATGTTCCGGGATTCTTCCTATGGCATTGAGGAGTACACCACATCAGGCATTGGCTTCATCAATAAGGGCATTGATGACGTCATCCCCACAGTGACCATACGTACATACCCCAACCAGAAGCCATGGATTTACAGGCAACATCCGCACTGAGCTAAAGGCTAGAGCTGCCGCTTTCAAGGAGCGGGACTCTAACCCGGAAGCTTGCAAGAAATCCTGCTATGCCCTCCGACGAACCATCAAACAGGCAAAGTGTCTATACAGGACTAAGATCGAATCGTACTACACCGGCTCCGACAGTCGTCAGATATGGCAGGGCTTGCTAACCATTACAGACTACAAAGGGAAGCACAGCCGAGAGCTGCCCAGTGACAAGAGCCTACCAGAAGAGCTAAACTACTTCTACGCTCGCTTCGAGGCAAATAACACTGAACCA
Organism: Salvelinus sp. IW2-2015; assembly: GCF_002910315.2. Classification (NCBI taxonomy): domain Eukaryota; kingdom Metazoa; phylum Chordata; class Actinopteri; order Salmoniformes; family Salmonidae; genus Salvelinus; species Salvelinus sp. IW2-2015. The sequence goes on from NC_036848.1 coordinate 21,786,539, forward strand.
TGCATGAGAGCACCAGCTGTTCCGGACGACGGTATGGTCATGCTCTCCGCAGCCGATGTGAGTAAGACCTTTAAACAGGTCAACATTCACAAGGCCGCAGGGCCAGACGGATTACCGGGACATGTCAAGCGAGCATGCACTGACCAACTGGCAAGTGTCTTCACTGACATTTTCAACCTCTCCCTGTCCGAGTCTGTAATACCAACATGTTTTAAGCAGACCACCATTGTCCCTGTGCCCAAGAACACTAACCTGCCTAYATATCTACTGTCGTGACGTTGTATTAGTTAATGTGGCGACTGTTGCTCATCGAATGATTAGAAGTTTCTAATTACGTGATTAACTGAATCAAGCAATTATTAACTCATTAACCTGGGGCACCATGGGAAAACTAGTTTTTATTGAGTTTCTATTTCCCAAATTAACTCAAAGAATATCATAATATCGATTTTACCACAGCCGCTAATTAACCAGTTGCCTCTAACAGTCTCGTTCTGAACGTCGTATAGCCCGGGATTCTGCACGGACCCGGGTCTCACTAATGAATTCGCACCACACCAATCTTAGTTGAATGTTTATTTACTAAAAAGCTAAAATGATGATAAAAGATACACATACACAAAAACACATTCTTGATTAGAACTTAGTATACACACTAGGGCGCGTGTTACCCAAAATGGGGATTTAAAAGAGAGAGAAAGAGAGAAAGTACACAAGAGGAATATACATTTGGGTGAAATTGTCAGCTATGCTCATTCTAACCCTAGCCTTGCCCCAAACTGCCGCTGTTATGAGTCAGAATATAATGATGTAATTACTTGTGGAAGGTCTCCGTGGATTTTCCCGCGTGGACCGTTCAAGCTGCTCAATGATGCACTTCTCCTGCGCACCTCTCTAGGTCCTCACGATGTCCGTGTCCTTTGGCTTACTGGCCTGTTCCCTTGCTCTGGAAGGGGTCTTCGGAGGACAGATAGCTCTGTAGCTCAGAGCTCACAGCGTAAAGATGAAAGAGTATAGATACCACGATTCGATGGGGAGTGGAGGCTAGGTGGTTCGGCTTGAATTCACCCGCTTTAGACACCGCTACTCATCCATAGCTTGGGTAGAAAAATATTTATTTGTCTTCAAACTTGTTGCGTTTTGGGTTCGTTGACCTTTTAGACCTTTGGCTGCAGCTCGGGTCACTTAGTCTAATCTGTTAATTCTGCACTCACAGGTTTTATACCCTCGGGTCAAAAGTGGGCGTAACCGCCTTCAGGGCAATTCTCTGGGCGTACCAAGTTTAAGGGGCAAGGTATAGATTTTACTGGAATCCAATTGTAGACAACTAACTTCACATTTCATCTTTACCGAAACATTCTCTTTGATTTGGACATTTTCCACACAACYTACAATGTATAAACATCAAGCATATACGAAGAAAACTCTTAACGTTACAATGTTTTCATAATAACGTKATCTATTAACCTTTAATAACAAAACAAAAATGACATACATTTTCATATTCCATCTATCGTCATGACCACCATTGTAGTTGACGGAAACCATTGTTCCAAAATCCCTTTATTGCATGTTTACAGTTCTGTGGCTGGTTTTCCATAGTGAGAGGGAAGGGACAAAGGAGTGTTGTCCGTGGTCTCAGAATTACCATGGGTGTGAGGGGTCATAAAACCCCCACATCTTCAGACCCCTAGATCTCTCCTCCTCTGTTGGGGTTGAGAGATAATCTGTAGGGTTGTGGTCTCCTGTAACCTGACCTGATCAGGACAGTCATGACACTACTGACCAGTAGCATTCACGTCTGTAGCCATGAAGTGCTTTGAAAAGCTGGTCATGGCTCACATCAAAACCATTATCCCAGAAACCCTAGACCCACTCCAATTTGCATACTGCCCAAACAGATCCACAGATGATGCAGTCTCTATTGCATTCCACACTGCCCTTTCCCACCTGGACAAAAGGAACACCTATGTGAGAATGCTATTCATTGACTACAGCTCAGCGTTCAACACCATATTCCCCTCAAAGCTCATCAATAAGCTAAGGACCCTGGGACTAAACACCTCCCTCTGCAACTGGATCCTGGACTTCCTGACGGGTGGACCTCCCCCAGGTGGTAAGGGTAGGTAACAAACCCGCCACGCTGATCCTCAACACAGGGGCCCCTCAGGGGTGCGTGCTCAGTCCCCTCCTGTACTCCCTGTACTCATGACTGCACGGCCAGGCACGACTCCAACACCATCATTAAGTTTCCCGATGAGACAACAGTGGTAGGCCTGATCACCGACAACGACGAGACAGCCTATAGGGTGGAGGTCAGAGACCTGGCCGTGTGGTGCCAGGACAACAACCTCTCCCTCAACGTGATCAAGACAAAGGAGATGATTGTGGACTACAGGAAACGGAGGACCGAGCATGCCCCGATTCTCATCGACGGGGCTATAGTGGAGCAGGTTGAGAGCTTCAAGTTCCTTGGTGTCCACATCACGAACAAACTAACATGGTCCAAGCACACCAAGACAGTCGTGAATAGGGCATGACAAAACCTATTCCCCCTCAGGAGACTGAAAAGGTTTGGCATGGGTTCTCAGATCKTCAAAGGGTTCTACAGCTGCACCATCGAGAGCATCCTGACTGGTTGCATCACTGCCTGGTATGGCAACTGCTCAGCATCCGACCGCAAGGCACAACAGAGGGTAGTGCGTACGGCCCAGTACATCACAGGGGCCAAGCTCCCTGCCATCCAGGACCTCTATACCAGGCAGTGTCAGAGGAAGGCCCTAACAATTATCAAAGATTCCAGCCACCCTAGTCATAGACTGTTCTCTCTGCTACCGCACGGCAAGAGGCACCCCCAAGCCATAAGACTCTTGAACATCTAATCAAATGGCTACCCAGACTATTTGCATTGCCCCCCCCCCCCTTACGCTGCTCCTACTCTCTGTAATTATCTATTCATAGTCACTTTAATAACTCTACTTACATGTACATATTACCTCAATTACCTCAGCTAACCGGTGCCCCTGCACATTGACTCTGTACCAGTACCCCCCTGTATATAGCCTCGCTATATTTTTTGTTATTTTACTGCTGCTCTTTAACTACTTGTTACTTGTATTTCTTATTCTCATTCGTATTTTTTAAACTGCATTGTTGGTTAAGGGCTTGTAAGTAAGCATTTCACTGTAAGATCTACACCTGTGTCACGCCCTGACCTTAGTTATCTCTGTTTTCTTTCTTTATTTTGGTTAGGTCAGGGTGTGACTAGGGTGGGTATGCTGGTTTTGTATTGTCTAGGGTTTTTTGTATGTCTAGGGGTTTTGGTAGTCTAGGTATATGTAGGTCTATGGTGGCCTGAATTGGTTCCCAATCAGAGGCAGCTGTTTATCGTTGTCTCTGATTGGGGATCATATTTAGGTTGCCATTTACCCTTTTGGTTTGTGGATTCTTGTTCTATGTTTAGTTGCCTGTCTGCACTATCCATATTAGCTTTACGGTTCGTTTTGTTATTTTGTTCGTTTTGTTCAGTGTTTCGTTCTTTAATAAAGAAGAATGTACGCTTACCACACTGCGCCTTGGTCTCCTTCCTACGACGGCCGTGACAACCTGTTGTATTCGGCGCATGTGACTGATACCATTTGATTTGATTTGATAGTGTCTCCTTCCCTTGTTACAAATACACTACCCCGACATAAGCTGATAATGTGATGAAGAGATATCTTTTCTGTTTTGCATAATGTCACAGTGTATCCTAAAGCATGATCCTTTTGTATCATTCATTATATTAATTTAAACAGAGATCTAGCTGAAAGAGAATAGAGGGAAGAGGATAAAGAACAAGAAAGCCTGAGGGCAAAAGACACTAGCATACTTTCCCCTCCCCCACTCTCTCTCTCTCTCTCTCGCTCTCTTGATTTTGTCAAACACTAAATCCACGCCGTTCCTCCGCTTTGAGTACTTTTAGCGTTCTCTAGTAACCTTTCACAGCTTTCCTGTAACTTTCAAACCAGACTGTCGAAGTTTTACTTTGCTGGCTTGGAATAATTCCCTCACTAAACCGGCAAACAAGTGAACGAGCCTGTATTTTTCAAAACAAATGGTTTGCTTTCTACAGTGTGGATACTTCACATTAAGCAAAGAAAAGCAGATCAGTAATGGCTAAAATTGGGTAGCACACATGGTGTAAAACTGTCTATCCATCTATACTGTAGGTCTTTGTCAGGTACCTTCACATACCTACACATTATAATAGACCATAACTAGCCTACAAAGGCTAGTTTGGTAAAAACTTGAGTCTACAAATGAATTAATTACCTCTTCGGGCTAGGAGCGGTATTTTCACGTCCAGATGAAAAGCGTGCCCAAAGTAAACTGCCTGCTACTCAGGCCCAGAAGCTAGGATATGCATATAAAATTATGTCTGTGAGTATAACAGAACTTAGGCGAAACCCAGAGGACAAACCATCCTGGAATTTTTGTTTTTGAGGTCACTCTCTTTTCAATGGGGTTTCTATGGGGATCTAGATTTCTAAGGCACTTGCTTGCAGTTCCTATCGCTTCCACTGGATGTCAACAGTCTCTAGAAATTGGTTGATGTTTTTCCTTTGTGTAATGAAGAAGTAGGGCTGTTCAGAACGAGGGTCGAGTCTAGTGTACTGTTTGTTAGGGGCACACGACCTGAAAGCTCGCTCCACTTTGTTTTTTATCCGCTATTGAACGCAGTTTATCCCGTCTTAAATTTGATCGATTATTTACGTTAAAAAATACCTAAAGTTGTATTAGAAAAGTTGTTTGAAATGTTTGGACAAAGATTACAGGAAACGTATTAGATATTTTGTAGGCATGTTGCGCGAGTTGGAACCGGTGTTTTTCTGCATCAAACGCGCCAAATAAATGGACATTTTGGAGATATAACGACGGAATTAATCGAACAAAAGGACCATTTGTGATGTTTATGGGACAAATTGGAGTGCCAACAGAAGAAGCTCTTCAAAGGTAAGGCATTAATTATATCGTTATTTCTGACTTATGTGTCGCGCCTGGCGGGATGAAATATGATTGTCTGTGTTTGTTTGATGGAGTGCGGGATTTGATCCCTAAGAAGTTTAATGAGTGAATTATGTATTTTTCCTCTGTTTTCCCTGTTTTAAATTGGACATACACTCACCCTTCACTACTTTAGTCCCATATTTCAATTATTAATAACTTCCCCGCTCTTTTTTTTCTTTTTTCTCAGCTATCGGACGAACGCTCATCCCACGCTACTTCAGCACAGTGTTTGAGGGCGGCGTCACTGACCTGTACTACATCCTCAAACACTCCAAGGAGTCCTTCCACAACTCCTGCATCACTGTGGACTGTGATCAGTGCACCATGGTCACTCAGCACGGTAAACCAATGTTTACAAAGGTAAGATCGTAACCCCTGCAAGAAATGCAAGGCTGTCATTGTGACTTACCAAAACACCAAGATCTTATGAGATTTTATTTAATTTACTATCAAATTGAAATGATTTATTTCAACTTTGTATCCATGACAGTTTTTTTACATTTATTCAATTATTTTCCACAAAGCTGAAGAGAGTAAAAGTATGGTGGGTGTGGCTCCTAAAAGGAGTATCTAGCAGCATGATTCAGATGGTCAACTGCAGACTGTCTTTTGAATTTAAAGTGAGGCTCATGCTAGTGAAGATAGCTACAGGGATTCCTTGTTCCATGAATGAACACTGCAGTGAAGCACTCACACAATTTGCCTCCATAAAATTACCCACAATGCAGTGTTATCATAAAACCTAGTCACCATGTTAGGGGTATACCATAGCTTGCATAGTATCATGAGAAGAGAGGAAAATGTCAACCGCAACAGATGAAGAACAATAACAGTACACACAAACACGGTAAATGAAAAATATTTTCTCAACCTGCCCCATTTAAGCTTTAACAAAATCAGGAAGTGGAAAAATTAATTCATTAAAAGAAATTCCACTAGCAGAGCACGTTCCGGGAGCTCCCATCCAGGCTTCTGGCTCTGGAGCGCTGAATCTCAATGAGCTCTGCCTCGTTCCCCTCTTCTCTCACCTTCCACCCTCCTTCCTCCAGCCCCCCATTCCTCATCCCTGGAGAAATTATTCCTGGCTCCTTCCCTATCCCAGAGGGAAAAGCCCCGACCATCCCGCTGGGAGTAATCTGGATGTGTAAACCCGGCATGTGTGCATGTTCATGTGTGTGTACGTGTTCGTGTGTGGAAGTGTGTGTGTGTGAGGCGAGGGTGTCGGTTTTTGCACGATGGTACCCCCCGCTGCACCCCTATGGTATCCCAGAACCTCGATTCAACACCCAGCAGGCCCCACTATACCTAGGCTCTGTGGATGAAGCATTGGGGCAAAGCCCTTGTTACTGTAGCCCAGTTGCCAGGACTTCCTGTGGGGGATGGAGAAACCAGATGGGAGATCTGTGGATGTAGCATCGGGACCAAAGCCCTTGTTACTGTAGCCCAGTGGGCCATCCCTAACTGTGGGGACAGTCAATGATTCTATCTCTCGCTGTTTAATTCTCATGTATTGAGTAAACTGTTTAAGCAAAAGCCAATTTGAATTGATTTGATAAGGTTGATGAATTGGAATGTAAATACAGTGTAATAATGGTATATTACAGCCTAATACAATGAATAGGGTAACACTTGACTACAGAATGTGTTTCCCACCCCCCCTCTTAAGGGAAATATCTATTTTCTGACCAAAAAAAGCTACATTTGGTAAGATTTAGATATGTGTCTACAGGCTATCCATAGGCAAACACATTTTGAAGGGAAATAAATTGGCAGAATTATACATATTTTTGTTATTTAATAAAAACAGAAACTTTAGAAAGGGGGGTGTTTTGCCCCGATATCAAAATTACATTGCACATCTCACTATTAATATCTTCAATATAATGATGTTTTGATGTATGGCCCCTCTTTTTATTTTCATCCTTCCCGTTCAAATCATCATTAAATGACTGTATCTCAAAATTGATTGTATAAATCAAAGAGGGTACTTATAGATGATTTGGACATGATTTGAAAATGCTAATATAGCTACCATTGACTTGCATTGATTGCCCAGGAGGTTTTGCCCCAAACATACTCACTTTAAATTGTACTACTTTATTAGAAACTGATAACCATTTTTCTCTCTGACCAAGTGGATTATTTATCTTTAGGCTCCCCTACTGGTGTGTATATATATATATATATATATATATATATATATATATATATATATATATATATAAACATATAGATGTAACTCCATTAAGTTATACATTTAACTTTTTCTAAAGCACAAAATATTAGATCAATGTACCTCTAAATCGTTTTGTTGGAGTGACTTAAAACGTTAAGATGAGACAGATTACATGTTTAGTTGAGCAAGACTAGTGGCATCCAGGGAAAGTGTTGAAAAATGTTTTGGTGACATAAAGTGGTTTCTGTGAGAATTACAGGAGGGGGGGGGGGGTGTTTAACCCCAAGCCACCCGATTACAGACTAATACATAATGAATGTATATGATGATGTTTTATAATGTTACTATATGTTACAAATGTATTATTAATGCTCAATTACACCCTTATTTATAATGAATGTGTATATTTAAATAATATTTATATATGAACCTAATCTATTATGAAGGAGGCTCTAGGAATACAGTAGCACTTTATACAGTAGAGAATGGTGTCTCTTGAGCAAGCTTGTGATGCTGTTTTACTCTCTCCTCCCAGAATATGTGACTGAGATCCCTTAGCAAAGCAAATGTGGAGAAGATTTATTACAGGCTTCTTAAATCAATTGGGACTCTCCAAGGGGCCTTACCTTTTTATGACCACTGTTTGTATTCACTACAATTTTTATCAACTGCCTGCACTTTTCATACAGTCCCATGAAGTGTAGTATTGTAYGAGTAAAGGTTTTGTAAAGCCATTTTATTGGTAAAGATTTTGAATAATAGCCAACCAATAAAGAATCTTCACTATGTTGTAGTTGCTACGACAAATTTTGGCTGAATTTTGGCTGTACAGTTTATATACACTACCCGTGAAAAGTTTTAGAACACCTACTCATTCAAGGGTTTTTCTTTATTTTGACTATTTTCTACATTGTAGAATAATAGTGAAGACARCAAAGCTATGAAATAACACATATGGAATCATGTAGTAATCAAAAAAGTGTTAAACAAATCAAAATATATTTCTTCAAATAGCCAKCCTTTGCCTTGATGACAGCTTTGCACACTCTTGGCATTCTCTCAACCAGCGTCATGAGGTAGTCACCTGGAATGCATTTCAATTAACAGGTGTGCCTTCTTAAATGTTCATGCGTCTGAGCCAATCATTAGGGGGGATACAGAAGATAGCCCTATTTGGTAAAATACCAAGTCCATATTATGGCAAGAACAGCTCAAATAAGAGAAACGACAGTCCATCATTACTTTAAGACATAAAGGTCAGTCAAAATGGAAAATTTCAAGAACTTTGAAAGTTTCTTCAAGTGCAGTTGCAAAAACCATCAAGCGCTATGATGAAACTCYCTTTCATGAGGACCGCAACAGGAATGGAAGACCCAGAGTTACCTCTGCTGCAGAGGATAAGTTCATTCGAGTTACCAGCCTCAGAAATTGCAGCCCAAATAAATGCTTCACAGAGTTCAAGTAACAAACACATCTCAACATCAACTGTTCAGAGGAGACTGTGTGAATCAGGCCTTCATGGTCGAATTGCTGCAAAGAAACTACTACTAAAGGACACGAATAAGGAGAACAGACTTGCTTGGGCCAAGAAACATGAGCAATGGACATTAGACCGGTAGAAATGTGTCCTTTGGTCTGGAGTCCAAATTGGCGATTTTTGGTTCCAACTGCTGTGTCTTTGTGAGATGATCTCCGCATGTGTATTTCCAAATGTAAAGCTTGGAGGAGGATGTGTTATGGTATGTGGGTGCTTTGCTGGTGACACTATGTGATTTATTTAGAATTCAAGGCACACTTAACCAGCATGGCTACCACAGCATTCTGCAGCGATACGCCATCCCATCTGGTTTGGGATTAGTGGGACTATTACTTGTTTTTCAACAGGACAATGACCCAACACACCTCCAGGCTGTGTAAGGGCTATTTGACCAAGAAGGAGAGTGATGGAGTGCTGCATCAGATGACCTGGCCTCTACAATCACCCGACCTCAACCAAATTGAGATGGTTTGGGATGAGTCGGACCGCAGAGTAAAGGAAAAGCACCCAAAAAGTGCTCAGCATATGTGGGAACTCCTTCAAGACTGTTGGATTAGCATTCCAGGTGAATCTGGTTGAGAGAATGCCAAGAGTGTGCAAGGCTGTCATCAAGGCAAAGGGTGGCTACTTTGAAGAATCTAAAATATAACATACTGTATGATTCCATATGTGTTATTTCATAGTTTTGGTGTCTTCACTATTATTCTACAATGTAGAAAATAGTCAAAATAAAGAAAAACCCTTGAATGAGTAGGTGTTCTAAAACTTTGACCGGTAGTGTACAGTACACATATGATAAAATGTCTTTCTTTCTGGACAATATTTCTGTACATTTATTGGCCCATTTATATTCTGTTTAACTTCCTGATAACGCTTCATGGAGTTTCCGAATAGAATGTTTCACAATGTACAAAAAATATATTTTAGCATGTGTAGGTATTTGTGTTAATACCAATGGAAGCGTTACAGAATTTCACTTACATCTGTAGCCAGTATCGTTAAACTCATACTTTTGCCCTGTGGCCAGAGTGCACTAGTCTAAGAAACAGTTGGAATCATAATCAAACTAGAATGAAAGCCCTTTCCATTGTCCATTAAACAGTTAGGATTATTTTCAAATATTTCTTCTGTCTAATCTGCACAGATCTAAAGACAACCACATTGTTAGATATCCAACGACTAACTTGCTAACTATCAGAAAATAGTTCCCGAAATGTAATCTCATTGGCCAGAATAACTTATGACTACAAAATCCAGACAGTGCATACTGCATAGAGAAACATCCTCACATTGTAGCCAAGTAGCATAGACTAAACTACATCACCAGAATGGGTTAAATCATATATTCAATGGTAGGAGATGGCAGAGGGGAAAAAAATCCCTTTTTCTCTACTTTTTCATTTTTTTCCAGGGTTGCGGAGTGATACCACGTGACCAGGCCTGTATGCCCGCCAGCCTCTTTCTTGTTGATCCTCTAGAGACCATCTGTGCTGGGGGCATTGATTAGAGTGTGTCTGGTGGGATTACATCTTTTCGGTTGCCATGCCAACTAATCAGCTGATTTCTTCTTCTTTTTTTTGCCCGCTCTCTCCCTCCCTCCGGTTGCCACAGCAACGAAACATCGGGAACTGCAAGGGCCCCTACAACACTGAATTCGGCTAAAGGGGCGAATGTGTTTTTTTCCTGTCTCTCTCTCACTCATACTGTCTCTCTTTCTCTTGCGCTCTCTCCCACTCTCATTCTCTCTCTTGTCTCTTAATTGGCAACTCTCTCTGACCCAAACTTATTTTGTCTCTGCCGTAAACACACTCCTCTCAACGTCATCTTCAAGAGAGTGTGAGGGATGAGAGGAACAAGGACAGACCTGCTGAATAAGGACAGAGTAAATAATAGTCTGCCCAATTCCAAACAACTTGAACAAATTTGAAACTGAAGGACACGCTGAGTTTTATGACAATCATTCCTTGCTCATAAAAATCGATCCCTGTTGTGATTATCCAATAAACAGATGTCCGCATGCCAGCGAATTAAAAATGTCTGATTGTAAAAGAAATACTGTGCATTACTTATGTAAATAAGGTATTTCTGTTTTTTATTTGTAATAAATTTGCATTTTCGGTTTGTCATTATGGGGTATTGTGTGTAGATTGATGAGGGAATGTTTAATCCATTTTAGAATAAGGCTGTAAGGAAACAAAATGTGGGAAAAGTGAAGGGGTCTGAATACTTTCTGAATGCACTGTACATTAGTATGGGGAATGATGTCAAAGGGGACGTAAACTGTAGCCTACTGTGTACTAAGGGATTTTGAAAACCTATATTGAATGAAGCTGAGTAGGCTTGCATTTGTTACAAAGGTTGTTATGGATGACACTGCAACACTCATAAATGTGTCATGCTTGGTCTCATGAAGGTGTTATGCATGCCTTATGTATACCCCCTTCTAAGAAAGTGTTACCCCATCTTTGTTGTTGGGACAGGTATGCACAGAGGGCCGCCTGATTCTTGAATTTGCCTTTGACGACCTCATGAGGATCAAGACCTGGCACTTCACCATCCGGCAGAACCGAGAACTCATCCCCCGCAGCATCCTAGCCATGCACGTGAGTAGTGTGACATCATCAACATGCGCTGACTGCACACCCATACAAATGTAACACATAGAGTTGGATAGAGGGCACTGCCCATGCTGTCACCGAAGCCATTATAGCAAGATGCAGAGATGTGCCCTATATTCAACTCTATGCTTTGACATCATCAACATGTGCCACCCACACGCCATAGAGAATGATAGAGAATTATTATAATGGTGAGAACCATAGAGAATGTTGAGGAAGTCATCATGGATATACTCAGTTTTGCATGGACATTGCCATTGAGGGCTTCCACCATTTTAAAGTAGTAAACTGGGTGAGGATGGGTTGGGAGCAATCAACCAATGATCAGAGCATTGTCTTCTTCAACCTCTTGAGTCCCACACTCACGCCGGCATAATTTAGTGCTTCTAACCCCTTTTAAACATTGTGTGTTTGCTACAGACTTCTGTTTTTTTGCATTGGATTCGTCTATTTCTTCCACCATTAGCCTGTGCGATTGACGGAGGCTGAAGTATACCTTATTGACATAGGATTTGCGGTATGTTGACAGAACAAATAATTGGGCAATGTATATATGGTCCCCTTTCAAACAGCCAAATATTTTCCACATTCTTGTCGGCATTCACCTTTTATATCGCCATTGCTTGCCACAACTGAGCAAGAGACATTCAACTTTGACTCTGTTGTTGCGATCGTTGTCATATTAACCTGATGTGAGAGAGCAAGCTCTAAATCCGACAGAAATGCTGCTTTCAATGTACTGCTTTCATTTCTTCACATTCACAATAGTAAGTTCAGTCAGTTAGCAGCTCACCATACTTGTAAACCATTTGTACGATAATGTGTTGATTTTCATGCTATGAATCAAAAGGTGGCTACAGTTAAACCCAAAATGTTGGAGATAGCAAACAGCTAGCTAATGTTAGCAACAAACCAAGTCATTATCTAGAGATAGTTGTTTTTAGTTGCCTGGCTTGCTTGATTGACATGCTTTGTCCACAAAATAGAGCAAGTAATGTTTCTATTTGGACCAGGCTATGATTAAATTTGTTGCATTTGCCAATGATGGTAAGATGTAAGGTAACGTTTATACTGACGGGTTGGCGGGACATTTAAATACATTACGGCAATAATGACTAGGAAATAAAAGTACAGGCTTTGTCGCCTGCAATACCTTTCAGATATAAAGGAAAGGCAGCAAAAAGTTAGCGGGATGCTAAAGTTGGTGTAAAAACATCTTGGTTTGACAGTTGTACTAGAGATGTGTTTGTGAGACAAGGGTGAATCTCGAAAACGGTTTCAGCTACAAAGTATTATAAACCCACTATGAAAAGCTGAGACTCTCACGAACACGAAAACGCAAATGTAATGTTTTGTTCTATGATGCTCACAAGCCACACAACAGTCGTTAGAAGGTCAGGGTCTTCTACATAGAAGATCATAGGAAATCCCAGTACATAGTGTCTATAATACTGTAATAAGCTCACATAGTTGCTGTCACAAATTCCAAACTCCACACAGTAGTCACTGACTAGTTGGATATTCATGTCCCACTGAGCAAACAATTGCTGTACTTACAGCATAATTTTTTACTATTTTTTTGCGTGGCGAGCATTATTTGTTCTTTGACATTTGTCAATAAAACTCATTAATGCAACTGTTCATTTCAAATTGTTTTGTGTTCTTGTAGCCATGATTGTCCTAAAAATAAACTGGTAAAACACTTCAATGTGAGGCTAAATATGAGGGCATAGAAAGCAGATGAATCAAAGTAGTGAATTTTAACCTGGGGCCAATTGGTTGCATGGTTTGTAAATGGCTTTAAGCTATATCACCGCCATATAGTGGCCACAATAAATGAATGACACGCAGGATTTGCTTCATGGCTCCAGCAATGCAGGTGGCGGTAAGTCACCAATATTAGCTTTATGCTTTTTTTCAAACAAAAGAAGAAGAACATTTACAACTTGAAAATGGAGATGGCCTCAATGGCGCTGCCCGTGCTCTCACAGACGCTATAATGGCACAATACAAAGATGAGTCCTCTAACTATATGTCACCTGCCCATTTTCCATTCAGGTGTATCCTATTCTCAACATGTAATGCGAGTCCTACTCCACAGTGTCTAAAGTGCCTCAACTCCACCAAGACACTTCAATGCTATTCATAGCATATGAATTTAAAAGCCATACAAAGCAGTTTGGAAAGTGTCCCAATTTGGAGGGATTTTATAAACCCAATTTATTTGCAGACATCAAAGGAAGGCTTGGATCAAAGAGGGCCCTAGCCTGAGCAACAACAAAAAAAAGGTCAAATTAATAATCTGTTTAATTCCAGTAAGTGTATTCAACATAATAGTCACACGGAAGGAAGCCCAGTGAAGTGAGCAACTTATAAATTGTCATAATTCCATACGTTAGACATAGTATATTATATTCAGTAGTGCACTGTCATACTCTTGGCATACTCTAGTATCATGAATGTGTATGCATCAAATACATTACCCATATGCATGTAACCTATCATAACCTAAACGCATAGCCTACCTTGAAGTGTGCAACGATGACTGATAGAAACAGTCTATTTTCTTCAGCCGTGTGAGCCTACAGTTATATTTAAGAAGTAGTTTTCCACGTATAGCCAGCCTCCTTCTTGCCAAATCTTCATATGAAATTCACACACCATTAAATTGGCCCCTGTGGGTATTCCCACTAATTCCAGGAGAGTAGGGTATTGTGGGGCCTGGCCTGATATTTCACAGGCATGGGAGTGATGTGTAAAAGTGAGTTAGCTCTTTTGATCATAGCCTCGACTAATGAAAAAGGTAGAGAGAGCTTGGTCTGGAAATGAGAAGACTGAATTTAGACAGACACAATTGTGCTTGTGCGTGTGCACACAGACATGCACACACCAACATAGACACAAACGCAGACAATACACAAACATGTACATACACACATGTGCGCACACACACACACACACACATCGCAGGCTTTGTTATAACATTTTAAACATTCCGTTTTTTGCTGTGGGTATTTCATAGTCTCACAGTTTTTCAAGGTTAGACTATTCTGACAATTATTATTTTTTTCAAATGGTGTTCAATGTAGTTATTGATAACCACGGTTGAAAAAGCATTTGACACCTCTTGGAGTCACAGGTTCTCACAATAATAAGCTGTAATGAGGTGGCTAGTTGGCATTGATATTTAATTTCCAATTTAAAATCATAGTCTAAGATGAAGCCATTTTTTTTTTWATGTTTTTTTTTCTCAATCGTCCTTTATCCACATACTCAGACGCAACTTTATGGTAGTCGTTGGTTCAATAGCGACCTAGCCAATGCTAGAGCAGAAGCAAAGCATAGTTCTGTCTTTCTCTCCTCTTGGACAATACAGAACGACTTGGTATTTTCCTTCCTGACTTTCTCCACACAAAGATACAACTGGAGATGAGACTATGCATTTTTCATAAGCTTCGAAATGGAAGCATGCGCCAGGCCAAGCTGTCTCTTGGTTTGTTAATACACTGCATTTTCAGACTGAAGACTTATACTATATGAAAGAGTGCTAACAAGTTAATATTAGTAGTTAATATAAATGAATACTGTATGTTGCCTCTCTCAATTTCATTACCCCCCACTCCCCCTTCCCCAACCCGTAGGCACAAGACCCCCAGGTTTTGGAGCAGCTCTCCAAAAACATCACTCGCATGGGGCTCACCAACTTCACCCTCAACTACCTCAGGGTAAGAGCTCTCTCTCTCTCTCGCTCTCACTTTAATTCAATCGCCCTCTCTCTCTCTCCTCTTTGTCTATCTGCTTCTCTCTGTATCTCTGTCTCTCTCGCTCGCTCTTTCTCACACACACACACACACTTTAATTCAATCACCCTTTTTCTCTCTCTCCTCTGTCTGCGTCTGTGTGGGTCTGTTGCTCTCTCTCTCTTCCTTTCACGCTCGCATAAAGACACACACAAAGACAGGCACAAACATGCACCCACGCACAAACACACTCACACGCCGCCACTACTCAATATATCAATCACCTTGATATAGGTACCATGCCATGCCAACCACAATTTTAATTAGGTATGCCTACCTGAAGATTATTTTTCAGGATATTTTAAGAATTTCAAGATGGAATATACAAAATAACATTGACAGACTGCCAGCTATCACAATATAGCTGGCATATATCCCTATATGTATATCCTTGCTTACTTTTTAGGTCCATTCCTCACTGTATTTATAACATATACTTAGTAAAAGTCTCAGCAGCCTGCACCAGAATACATTAGTCAGTATTTCAGCTCTCTTTTGTTTGTGCCTTTCATTCCAAGACTGAGTGACAGCTCCGATTTCCAAATGGGAGAACAAGAGAGGAAGAACGAGGGAGAAAAGAGAGAGGGAGCGAATTAATTGGATCGAGAAAATTAGCATAACATTAATGAACGCTCCCTGTTGAGACTCATAATTGTGAAATGCCGGGCTGAGAGACGGCGAAGTGCCTAGCCACTGTTTATTTAGAAGACTGTGGAGAGAGAGAGAGAGAGAGAGAGGGGAGGAAGAGAGAGAGCGACAGAGAAAGAGGGCTTGGGGGGGGTTGATTTTTTGAACAACCATTCTTACCATTTTGTTGGACTTCTTGTTTTTTTTGTCCTCGTTATTGTTGTTTTTGTCTTCTCGAGATCCATAGCAGCTTACCGTGAAAATGATTATGGAATGCATATGGGACAATCATATGGAATATGTTGAGTGCAGTTTTGGAGATGTTTGTGTCATCATAACACACCTATATTATCGTCATTTATAATATATATATATATATCGCACCTTTTTATTTTGAATTTTAAAACCTCTCTTTTATTTCTGATAAATATCGAATTACGCCTTGCTTTTCAGTTATTGACAGCATATCATCCATTACCTATAGGACATTTATCCATCGGCCGTTAGTCTAGAACTACTAGGCTAATCCTTTGAGGGTTGGTTCGTTTTTTTAAATGGCACCCTTCCGCACAACCTACCTCATTTATCCAAATAAAAACACCCCCTGTAATTTTTCACCAACAAATCCTATCCTTGGCTCTGAGGCGAATTAGGAATTGGTCGACTTTTGGAGGTCGACGTGGGGTTAATTTCCTACTGTACTTTTGAGTAAACATCATCAGTCTTCCTCACGTCACAGTGAGCCATAGCGATTTCTATCTCGCTATCTTAGTGTCGCTGTTCAGATAAAATACGCCCTTTCCTCACATAAATGGAGTCTTTATTGTCTTTCGAAAGGCACTCGTGTGTTTCCCATCATTTATCAGTTCTTCCCAAAGAGACTGACGCTTTCCTGGCCAAGGGTCAAAACCGGCTTTTTTTTGCGGGGTCAGTGTATTTAAGCCTTTCCATGTATTAGAGCCGTAAAGCAGGCTTCCTACCATTCAACCTGAAAATAGCACTAGTTTTCAGGCTCAAATCCAYGGATTGTTCCCTGAGCTAGGGGGGATATAGTCGTGTCAAGAGGATGGTATCAGAGAAAGAACAAACATGGGTTTAGTGGGCTACATGCATGTTCACTTTGCCTGCAGACAGTCCAATGCCATTATAAAATAGCTCTGTAGTAATAGAGTGAATGGCGTTGGTGGACCCTGTGACTCGCTGGTCGGGTATTTTTTTTAAACGTCTCAGAGTAGAAGTGCTGATTTAGGATGAGGTCCGTCCCCCTTACATATAATCGTATTCCTTATGATCTAAAAGCCGAAACTGATCCTATATCAGCACTCCTACTTTGAATACAGGCCCAGGTCTGTTTTAATAGGCCTATGAGTATGTGAATTGGCTGGTTAAGAGAACTGTTGAGGGAGGTTGTTTGCCACATGCGAAAGCCTGTCCTATTCAAACTGCCAAACTGGCCCGCATGTCCTCTTTGTGATGACGTCATAGGTCACTTGATGATGCTCCTTGTTGGATTCTCAAATTGTACACAGAGTTTCAGATTCAGCATGTATAGGTGATACCCTCTGGAGCAAAGCTCACATAGTGATTAAAGATCCATCTTCACCAGCATGGAAAACATGCACTCTATATGCGTGTGCGTTTTAATACTTCCGAATCTAACATTTGCGTGTGTGTGTGTGTGTTCTTGTTCTCCATCTGCAGCTGTGTGTCATCCTGGAGCCCATGCAGGAGCTCATGTCTAGGCACAAGACCTACAACCTCAGCCCTAGGGACTGTCTGAAGACATGCCTGTTCCAGAAGTGGCAGAGAATGGTGGCCCCGCCAGGTAACGTTTGTACTGCCTTAATAACCAAACACACTTGTCTGCAGCTGTCAATGGTAGTGTCCCAAATGGCACCATATTCTCTTTATAGTGCACTACTTTTCACCAGAGACCTATGGGACGCAGACAATGTTGTTATAGTGACTTATAAGTAATAGGAGAGCTGAGGTGACATAATGACAATGGTTGGATTGTCTAATTTCTAATGAGAGCATGTTGAAGAACAGAGAAGGTAAATATCTATTATATTGCGTATGCTTATAATGTATTCTCCCTGTCAGGAATCGGGAAATTTATCAGCAATTCCAGAGACAGACAATTTCTATTTGAATAGACTGTAACCAGACATTTCAAGGTTTTATGATTGATGTTTGAAGGGTGGTTCTTGAAAAATAGTTGGCTTAAATTGGCTGTGCAGTGTTAAAGCTGGAGTAGAAATGAGCAGGTGTTTTGGACATATTTGAGGCCTGCAAATTACTGCAATGTTCGCCAGGGCATGACAAGACGTCTTTAAAAAGCAACACCAGTAGAAACCCTTTGACTCAGATCTGTGTAATGTGCGAGGCTTCTGAACTTTAATTAAGGGTGGCTGGTGTAATCAAACTACAAGATCCAACTCCCTCGCTGATAGCTCCCCAGAGGTTTGAATTCTTACTTTTGAATTTTTTTTAAGTTTTCACTGTCATTGAGCGTAGAATCTTCTTGAACAGACCCTTTGAAAAAGGAGAGGTTGAACTGTCACTGTCTAATTGTGCACAAGGGGATAAACCTTTGTTCAATTGCATGTTGTATAGTGTACAGTGCCTTCGGAAAGGATTCAGACCCCTTGACTTTTTCCACATTTTGTTAGGTTACAAGCTTATTGTAAAATGTATTAAATAGTTTTTTTTCTTCATCAATATACACACAATACCCCATAACGACAAAGCAAAAACTGGTTTTTAGAATTTTTTGCTAATTTATATTAAATTGAGAAAAAAATMTAATATCACATTTACATAAATATTCAGACCCTTTACTCAATACTTTGTGGAAGCACCTTTGGCAGTGATTACAGCCTCAAGTCTTCTTGGGTATAACGCTACAAGCTTGGAACACCTGTATTTGAGGAGTTTCTCCCATTCTTCTCTGCAGATCCTCTCAAGCGCTGTCAGGTTGGATGGGGAGCGTTGCTGCACAGCTATTTTCAAGTCTCTCCAGAGATGTTCAATGGTGTTCAAGTCCAGGCTCTGGCTGGGCCACTGAAGGACATTCAGAGACTTGTCCCAAAGCCACTCCTGCATTGTCTTGGCTGTGTGCTTAGGGTCGTTGTCCTGTTGGAAGGTGAACCTTCACCCCAGTCTGAGGTCCTGAGCTCTCTGGAGCAGGTTTTCATCAAGGATCTCTCTGTACTTTGCTCTGTTCATCTATGCCTCGATCCTAACTAGTCTCCCAGTCCCTGCCGCTGAAAAACATCCCCGCAGCATGATGCTGTGACCACCATGCTTCACTGTAGGGATGGTGCCAGGTTTCTTCCAGACGTGACGCTTGGCATTCAGGCCAAAGAGTTCAATCTTGGTTTCATCAGACCAGAAAATCTTGTTTCTCATGGTCTGCGAGTCATTAGGTGCCTTTTGGCAAACTCCAAGCGGGCTGTCATGTGCCTTTTACTGAGGGGTGGCTTCCGTCTGGCCACTCTACCATAAAAGCCTGATTGGTGGAGTGCTGCAGAGATAGTTGTTCTTCTGGAATCTCCACACAGGAACTATAGAGCACTGTCAGAGTGTCCATCGGGTTCTTGGTCACCTCCCTGACCAAGGACCTTCTCCCCCYATTGCTCAGTTTGGCCAATCGGCCAGCTCTAGGAAGAGTCTTGGTGGTTCCAAACTCCTTCCATTTAAGAATGATGGAGGCCACTGTGTTCTTGGGGACCTTCAATGCTGCATAAATGTTTTGGTACCCTTCCCCAGATCTGTGCCGCGACACATTCCTATCTCGGCGCTCTATGGACAATTTCTTCGACATTATGGCTTGGTTTTAGCTCTAGAATGCACTGTCAACTGTGGGACCTTACATAGACAGGTGTGTGCCTTTCCAAATAATTTCCAATCAATTGAATTTACCACAGGTGGACTCAAATCAAGTTGTATAAACATCTCATGGATGATCAATGGAAACAGGATGCACCTGAGCTCAATTTAGAGTGTCATAGCAAAGGGTCTGAATAATTATGTAAATAAGTTATTTCTGTTTTTTATTTTGAATACATTTGCAAAACTTGCTTTTGCTTTGTCATTATGGAGCATTGTGTGTAGATTGCTGGTGATTTTTAAAAATCCATTTTAGAATAAGGCTGTAATGTAACAAAATGTGGAAAAAGGCAATGGGTCTGAATACTTTCCGAAGGCACTGTATGTGTTACATGTTGCCTTGACTCATTGCTGGTTTCCAGACTTAGGGACTTTATACTTAACATTGTATTGGTTGTATAGCCAGGTTATTAAAATGGTAGCTTTTGTAATTTGAAACAGATCTTGGATCAGTTTTGCTGGTCATACATTATTCGTGTGCCACTACAGCTCGACCGTCCAGCTGTGTTTTTAAACGAAACCAAACTGAACAATGCCGGTCTACTGTAATTGTAGTTTCCTCATTAGTCAAGTTTTTCATCTTTCCTCCAATTCTTCTCGGACCAGGAAAATGGTTCTGTTTTAGCGAGGAAGGAAGCACAGATGCATTTATGCGCTGATAAGTATTTTTTGTGGAAATGGATTTGAGTTTTAGTGCGTTTTTTGTTCAACATAAAAGTAAACAGTTGTGATGCCAGAAAAGGATTTCATGTTCCTGTACCCAGGTTTGTCAAAGTAGTGGATGGGAATTGGTAATAGACTTCATTTTGATAGTTTCTCGTGACAACCATAAACATTCAAATGTAGTAGTAATAGAGAATTTGATTTGGTTCTAGTTGCAGACATGATAGTTTTTATAAAAAATGTGTGTATGCTCCTCAGTTATGTTATCTACTCAGATAAATGATACACTAAGMATACAAAACATTAAGAACACCTTCCTAATATTGATTTGCACACCCCCCCGCCCCCCTGTTGCCCTCAGAACAGCCTAAATTCGTTGAGGCATGGACTCTACAAGGTGTTCAAAGCGTTCCACAGGGATGCTGGCCCATGTTGACTCCAATGCTTCCCACAGTTGTTTCGAGTTGGCTGGATGTCCTTTGGATGGTTAACCATTATTGATACACACAGGAAACTGTTGAGCGTGAAAAACCCAGTAGCGTTGCAGTTCTTGATGCAAATCGGTGCGCCTGGCACTTACTACCATACCCCGTTCAAAGGCACTTAAATATTTTATCTTGCCCATTCACACAATCCATGTCTCAACTGTCTCAAGGCTTAAAAATCCATCTTTAACCTGTCTTCATCTACACTGATTGAAGTGAATTTAATAAGTGACCTGGATTCACCTGGTCAGTCTATGTAATGGAAAGAGCAGGTGTTCTTAATGTTTTGTCCACTCAGTGTACYTTGCTGGTTGCCTTTGAATACTAAAGCATCTCCCTTGGTGTGATTAGTATAAGAACCTCTAAAAATGTATTTCATTTTCAGACATCTTTTTGAAGAGCACAGATTATATATATACTGTATATACATATATATATAAACGAGATTCAGAGGAATAACATTATCTTACAAACACTTGGTGAAAATGGCTAAATAAATGTATTAATAAATTATGTTTTTCAGAAACAATATTTTGGAGATATAAGTACTGTTAAGATCTCTACTTAACCTATTTCAATACTTTACACAAGATGAATGATCAAGGATATACATGCTTTTTAATTGCATATTTTATTAATTTATTCATTAAATGTCTAGCTCATAAAAAAATTACTTTTCATAATTGCAAGTCTTCTACAGTAATAATGTTTAGGCAATATCTTTGTTGCAGGGAATGTACTTTTTTTCTCCTTCATTCTCTCTGTTTTCATTTCTCTCTTTCTCTCTCTGTCTGGCATTTAATTACATAAAATAATTAATCACTTCAATAAAACAAAACTAATTTTGGCTCCGGTTTTAGCTGGACACCCACAGAACTTCAAAACGGAAATATTCCCCACAAATCACAAAAAAGGTACCTTTTCTGTCTTCGTATAGTTTTCAATAGAGATAGAAGTAGTCTAGGGGGGCTGCATTCTATTCTCTCTGAACGGAATGCCATGAAATACATTGTCGTGTACTTTGTGTTTTCCTCATGAATGCTCAACACCTGTTCGGAACACGAAGACGAAATTTGATGACTGCATGTCATATTTTTCATTCTACACCACTTGGAAATTGTTTGCTTAAACACCACACTGTGCATCACTACTTCATGTGATGATGCACACAAACATACAATCCTACTCACAAAGGCAACTCACAGCAAAACAAAGATATAAATGGCTACAGAAGCCTGTACAACTACAGATATACTGTAGATACAGTAGGATAAAAGGTGATGTTATCTATCCCAGTAGAGTCATTTTAATGTAGAGAGGCTATCGAGAACTGTACAACACCAAGGTCATTACGGCATTCACATTAAGTCAAGCAGCACGGTCTATTGTTGAGCAATTATGCAAATGAAACAGGGGTTCTTTCTTACTAGTGCATGTCTTGGGAGATGTTAACGCCTTTTGATTTCACCTCTGATGTTAACAAAGCATGGATCATTTTTGACTTGTTGCGTATTGTGCGTATTGTGTGTGTGTGCTTGAGTGTGTCTGTCTGTCTGTCTGTGGATGCTTGCATAGGTGTGTGTGCATGTCTATATACACGTGTGTGTGTATACATCGTGTATTCTTTATGTGTTAGCCCTACCTTGGTATATGCATTATGTTGTCCGCCATGGCTCTTGTTTCCTTTGCTGGTCGTGCCAAAGCTGAGCCAACGAGACAGCCAACGACGAAGAGGAGGAAAAGGAAGAACTCTGCCAGCAGCGCCAACAGCAGCGTGGGCAATGCCAACAGTAAGAAGAGAAGCCCTGCCAGCAACTTCAGCCTCTCCAGTCAGGTACCTGTAAGCATCAGCTCTACCGGTTTGGCCCTCTCTTTCACCCCTATACACCACATACCACCCTTATACACAACTACTATAGATGCACAGGCAGGAAGACATGTACTGAAACGCAACAATTCATTTATAGGACTATCAATCTACCATCATAATATGTTTATTTAAGTATTCATCTGGAATCGAGAATTWTCTTTGTTGCTTCATTTACACCCTCTGCTCTGGGGATTTCTTTATCAACCGGCGCTCCATGGCTCTAGTCTATCCCGCATTTGCTTCCTCGACATGTCAATAGAACGGGGCCACTCGACACAGTTTGAGGTTAAACACCTACTTAAACCACTGAGTGTTGCACCTCACGCTTCACATCGCTCCGGGGTATAAAGTGCTATTGCGCTTCAGTTGTTTGCACAGGCTATAATACTCTCTCATTATCACTCACTGGGTTTGCTAGACGTACAGTATGTATGGACTGTAAGGAGTCATACTGACCGTTTAGTACTGTAGTCCCTCTGGCTGGGGGTGTTTTTAGGAGGGAGGGGGCAGGGAGACTGGGGAACTGTGAACTCTCTTTGTTTTGGGTTGGGTTGTTCCACACGGTGCTTTGCAGGTCATGCTTTTCATCCACAATGCATCTCTCTTTTTTCTCTCTCTTTCTCTATGTATATATTTTCTCTCTCTCTCTCACACACACTCACATAGACACACACCCTCTCCAACTCAAGCTCCCCCCCTCTCTTGCTCTTTCTGGATCTGCCTCTCACTCGCTCTCTCTTCTTCTTTTGCTCTTTCTCACACACACATAGACGCACACCTTCTCCAACTAACTCCCTCTCACTCGCTTTCACAGCCCCTCCCCTTCTATCTCTTACTCAATCACTCGGACAACCACACATACACAAACATGCGCACCCACACACACAATTGTTTTCTCGGTGGATTGCTGTTTGGCTCTGCGCCATCTCTCATTATCACATATCTGTATACACCCCTCTCTCCCTACTCCCCAATCCTGAAACGCACACTTCCTATGGCTAACGTTGACACGCGTCTTTAAGAGCAGCGGCGGAAACATGCTGGTTACATATGTTGCACGCCAGCTAGCTTTGTCTGAGAAGTTGTTCGTTCGTTGGCTGAGCACAGGCCCTACGTGAGCCCAATGACATAAGCAAGTGGAACCCTGGCGAGGAAAGGGAGGGCGGGGTGAATGGGGGGGGCATAGGGAAGTGAGGGGGAGTGGGTTGTTGTGTTGTTCAACAGTGACCTCTACTGGTTGCTAGGCTGAAATGACATTGAAAACCATGCAGAGTGCTACTATGTGTTTGCTGATGGATTCTTTTGGAACATTCAGATAGAAATGGATTGCGTAGAACAGATGATTTGTGTGTTAGCTTTATTTGATGAATTGCTATATGCATCCCTCTGAACATTTCACCTCAAGGAATATACCCCTGAAAATAATCCTGAGCCCTTACCTACACATTCTGTGTTTGCAGATCTTAAAAACCTCTTAAGGACTAACCCTTTTTATACAGTTTCAACATAAAATGACATACCCAAATCTAACTGCCTGTTAGGACCTGAAGCAATGATATGCATATTCTTGATACCATTTGAAAGGAAACACTTTGAAGTTTTTGGAAATGTGAAATTATGTAGGAGAATATAACATATTAGATCTGGTAAAATATATATTTTTCATATCTTTGAAATGCAAGAGAAAGGTCACAATGTACTATTCCAGGTTAGGCGTAATTTCGATTTTGTCCACTAGATGGCATCAGTGTCCGGGCAAAGTTTTAGACTGATTCAATGAACCTTGCATTACTATTCAAAATGTTGTATCAATACTGCCCAAATATGCCTAATTGGTTTATTAATACATTTTCAAGTTCATAACTGTGCACTCTCCTCAAACAATAGCATGGTATTATTTCACTGTAATAGCTACTGTAAATTGGACAGTGCAGTTCGATTAACAAGAATTTAAGCTTTCTGCCCATATCAGATATGTCTATGTCCTGGGAAATGTTCTTGTAACTTACAACCTCATGCTAATCGCATTAGCCTAAGTTAGCTCAACTGTCCCGTGTGGGGGGGGGGGGGGGGGGGGGGGGGGGGGACACCAATCCCGTAGTTAAGGGACTAGATAGGCTTATGCTGAAGGCCCAGCCCTTCAATGGGCATAGGGGAGCATCCACCATATTGCTTACACCTGTCCAGTTCCTTCAGACCTGCAAACACAGAAGGAGTAGGGGGCCAAGGGGGGTTGTCTGATCCCTCAAAAAGGATGCTAATAAAGTAACTGACAATCAGACAATGAGCATTATTAGCTGTCTTAACAGCCCATTGCTCCATTCAGGGCTAGCTAACGCGAAAAGTAATGAGATGAGTATATAAAACGTTATTAATTAGATCACAATTAACACTCCCCCCATTCCCAGTCTGACTACCAGCTGTTGTCATTGGTGGGGGGGCAGAGCAGAGGTAGGTTGACAGCCAACTTCACAGGAACAGATGGTGAATTCAAGGCTTGTTGGCAATCAGCATGTTTGGAGCTAATGACTTAATTAGCTATACAAATGAAAAAAATCTGTGTGGATATTGTAATTTAGTCAAAAAGCTCACCTAAATTAATTAGCACGATTTAAGGCGTAGTGGCGGTCGCTAGGGGGGTTTTGAGAGAAGTTTTTGAAAAGAGGCTTGTGTTGCGTCTCGGATAAACAAACTACCCCCCACCCCATACGGAGCCTCTTTGGTGCAGTTATGTGTGTGTATGTGTGTGTCGGTGTTTGTGTGTGTGCGTGCGCATCAGAGGAGGGGAGCGAGAGCTCCCATGCCACGCCGCGTCGACACACATGGGCAGTGAAGCATGTGCTCCATTTAACTGTGCGGCTGCCTTCCGAGATGCAGCAGGAGGTTGTGGGCTGCTGAGGAGAGAGAAGCTTTAGCCGACCAGGGGGAGATGAGATATACAACTCAGCCTTCATAGAACAACCAACACCGTCCTAACATAGTCCATTTGATCACATATTTATAACTACCGGTCATCAATAATCTAATATTGCTTGAAGTACTGAATTGCATCTCCTAAATACTGTTACTTATTTTTAGACCTGTACATATCAAAATAGAGAGTTAGCATCACCCAATTCCTTCACATTGCAAATAAAGAATCATCCAAAGAATACATCTCCCTATGTTTTCATCTGTGACCTCAACACAAGGGGTCATCTCCTTTAAATATGTCCTACATGATTACTATTGATTGGTCTGCGAGGGGCGGGAAGGGGAGGATATTCCACTTCATCAAGTGGGGGGGGGTTCATTTCTACAGAGTGCTCAGAGCGGGGTCGACCCTGTACATGCGGGTTCACCGGTTTCACGGTGCTTCGCCATACACACCAGCCATACACACACTCCTTAAAATCTCACCATGCACCAACTGTTATTGCAGGAGCGGCAGGGGGTTGTGTCAAAACAAGGTAAACACACAGCCAAGGGTAATGCTCCGGGCTTTACCCCTTTGGTGAAGCAACACACACACACATCTTCAGCAGTTGAAGCACACCAGCTTATAAATTAGACGGGTTAGAAGCTCATGAGTAGTTGTCATAGAAATGGATAGAGGACTCACTTGCCACAGAAGACTGTGATAGCATGGGCAGCTTATGGGTTGTAGCATAATGCTCTATACAGGTTTTATTCTAGGTTGGGATTCAATCGGATCAGCGTTCAATTTGTGTTGTAGCACTTTACATTTAAAGATAACTTCCAATTGAGCCGACATCTGCAGCGTTTACCGTGAATGCGATCTTCGCTAACGTCGGGGAAAATGCCTTTAAAATCTGCATGGCCAGCTGTCTAGCGCGCTGCGCAATGAATTGAATCACAGCCTTAGTAAAGATGTTCTTGTAGCTATAATAGAATGGTGTCTCGTCGCCTTACCAACATATGGTGTCAAAAGTAAGATCTGAACCCACGCCTCCATTCTGGGTTAGAATTAGAAGCTCAGGGGTAGGCTACTTGTGAAGGCTACGGGCCTTGATGAGCCTCAATGTCCTCTAGTGTTTTAGCTTTTGACCACTTTAGGGCACTTTTGACCCTTAATTGCTTTGGGTGGAATATCATGCATAGAGACACAAATTATTCAGCAACAAGCAGGAACACAGAAAGCCTTAAAGCTGCAATATGTAACTTTTGTGGGCAACCAGACCAAATTCACATAGAAATGTGAGTTATAGGTCTGTCATTCTCATTGAAAGCATGTCTAAGAAGCGGTGGATCTCTTCTATGTGCACTATTTCTATGCTTCCCGTTTTTGCGTCTTTTACTTTCGGTTTTGTACATCAGCTTCAACAGCTGAAAATACACTAATTTTGGTTATGGACATTTACATTTACATTTAAGTCATTTAGCAGACGCTCTTATCCAGAGCGACTTACAAATTGGACAAGATGTTTCACAGCAGTTTAGATGGTACAATGATTCTTTCTACACTATACTTGCTTGTTTTGTCACATAAACAGAAATTTGTCAATCTATTAGAATTTTAGCAAACAGGAAATCCCTGAGCGATTTCTGCATAGTGCACCTTTAAGTGACTAACATCCCATCATGCTTAGGGTCATGTATAAAAACTCTGGGCAGGACATTATTTT
Organism: Salvelinus sp. IW2-2015; assembly: GCF_002910315.2. Taxonomy (NCBI): domain Eukaryota; kingdom Metazoa; phylum Chordata; class Actinopteri; order Salmoniformes; family Salmonidae; genus Salvelinus; species Salvelinus sp. IW2-2015. Next base: position 21,813,880 of record NC_036848.1, read on the forward strand.
GGCTACCATGGCTATGCCCCAATAGGATGACAATGTTCCCATCCACAGGGAAGAAGTGGTCACTGAATGGTTTGATGAGCATGAAAACGATGTAAACCATATGCCATGGCCATCTCAGTCACCAGATCTTGACCCAATTGAACACTTATGGGAGATTCTGGAGTGGCGCCTAAGACAGCGTTTTCCAGCGACATCAACAAAACACGAAATTATGAAATTTCTTGTCAAAGAAGGATGTTGCATCCCCCCAATAGAAGATGCAAAATGGCACTGACAGAGATGGTCGCCTCGCTTCGAGTTCTTAGGAAACTATGCAGTATTTTGTTTTTTTATGTATTATTTTTTACATTGCTACCCCAGAAAATCTTAAGTCTTATTACATACAGCCGGGAAGAAATATTGGATATAAGAACAACATCAACTTACCAACATTACGACCAGGAATACGACTTTCCCGAAGCGGATCCTCTCTTCAGACCACCACCCAGGACAATGGATCTAATCCCAGTAGCTGATCCAAAACAACGGCGCCTCAGAAGGGACAGATGGAGCGGCCTCCTGGTCAGGCTACGTAGACGTGCACATTGCCCACCGCTCCCAAGTATACTACTCGCCAATGTCCAGTCTCTTGACAACAAGGTAGACGAAAGTAAGGGTTGCCTTCCAAATCTCTTTTTTTTTCTCTCATCAGAGATTGTAACATTCTCTGTTTCACGGAAACATGGCTCTCTCGGGATATGTTGTCGGAATCGGTTCAGCCATCGGGCTTCTCCATGAATCGCGCCGACAGAGATAAACACCTCTCTGGGAAGAGGAAGGGCGGGGGTGTATGCTTTATGATTACGACTCATGGTGTAATCATAACAACATACAGGAACTCAAGTCCTTCTGCTCACCCGACCTAGAATTCCTTGCAATCAAATGCCGGCCATTTTACCTAACAAGAGAATTCTCGGCAGTTATAGTCACAGCTGTGTACATCCCTCTTCAAGCAGACACCAAGTCGGTCCTCAAGGAAGTTCACTGGACTCTATGTAAACTGGAAATCCTATATCCTGAGGCTACATTTATTGTTGCTAGGGATTTTAACAAAGCAAATTTGAGAACAAGGCTACCTAAATTCTATCAGCATATTGATTGCACTACACGCAGGGGTAATACTCTCGACCACCACTACTCTAACTTCCGCGATGCATACAAAGAACTCCCCCGCCCTCCCTTCGGCAAATCTGACCATGACGCCATCTTGCTTCTACCGTCTTGGAATATGTTCCATCGACCTAAACACTGACACGGTGAGTGAGTTCATAAAGAAGCGCATTGGAGATGTTGTACCCACTGTGACTATTAAAACCTACATTAACCAGAAACCGTGGATGGATGGAGGCATTCGTGCAAAACTGAAAGCGCGAACCACCGCATTAAACCATTGAAAGAGGTCTGGAAATATGTCTGAATATAAACAGTGTAGTTATTCTCTCCGCAAGGCAATCAAACAAGCAAAATGCCAGTACAGGGGCAAGGTGGAGTCGTAATTCAACGGCTCAGACACGAGACATATCTGGCAGGGTTTACAGGAAATCACAGACTACAAAAAGAAAACCAGCCACGTCACGCTTCCAGACTCTTTGCCCGCTTTGAGGATAATACAGTGCCACCGTCGAGGCTCGCTAACAAGGACTGCCCCCCTCTCCTTCTCAGAGGCTGACGTGAGTAAAAGATGGCCACCATTGTTCCTGTACCCAAGAGCACTCACTTCTGTCATCATAAAGTGCTTTGAGAGACTAGTCAAGGATCATATCACCTCCACCTTATCGGCCACCCTAGACCCACTTCAGTTTGCATACTGCCCCAACAGGTCCACTGATGATGCAATCGCCATCACACTGCACACTGCCCTATCCCCATCTGGACAAAAATAATACCTATGTAAGAATGCTGTTCATTGACTACAGCTCAGCATTCAACACCATAGTACCCTCCAAGCTCATCATCACAGTGAGGGTACCATCATGACACACACACACATCATCAACTCAATCATCAAGTTTGCAGACGACACAACAGTAACTTGATTACCAACAACGGCAAGACAGCCTACAGGGAGGAGGTGAGGGCACTCGAAGTGTGGTGTTAGGAAAACAACCTCTCACTCAACGTCAACAAAACAAAGGAGATGATCGTGGACTTCAGGAAACAGCAGAGGGAGCACCCCCCTTTCCACATTGAAGGGACAGCAGTGGAGAAGGTGGAAAGTTTTAAGTTCCTCGGCGTACACATCACAGATAAACTGAAATGGTCCACCCACACAGACAGTGTGGTGAAGAAGGCGCAACAAAACCCTGACAAACTTTTACAGATGGACAATCGAGAGCATCCTGTCGGGCTGCATCACAGCCTGGTATGGCAACCGCAAGGCTCTCCAGAGGGTGGTGCGGTCTGCACAACGCATCACCGGGGGCAAACTACCTGCCCTCCATGACACCTACAGCACCCGATGTCACAGGAAGGCCAAAAAGATAATCAAGGACAACAACCACCCGAGCCACTGCCTGTTCACACCGCTACCATCCAGAAGGCGAGGCCAGTGCAGGTGCATCAAAGGGGACCGAGAGATTGAAAAACAGCTTCTATCTCAAGGCCATCACACTGCTTAACAGCAATCACTAACTCAGAGAGGCTGCTGCCTACATTGAGACCCAATAATTGGCCTCTTTAATAAATTGATCACTAGTCACTTTAAACAATGCCACTTTAAATAATGCCACTTTAATAACGTTAACATATCTTACATTACTCATATCACATGTAGAGTTGAAGACGGAAGTTTACATACACTTAGGTTGGAGTCATTAAAACTCGTTTTTCAACCACTCCTTTGTGCATGACACAAGTCATTTTTCCAACAATTGTTTACAGACAGATTGTTCCAGTTCCAGTGGTTCAGAAGTTTACATACACTAAGTTGACTGTGCCTTTAAACAGCTTGGAAAATTCCAGAAAATTATGTTATGGCTTTAGAAGCTTCTGATAGGCTAATTGACATCATTTGAGTCAATTGGAGGTGTACCTGCGGATATATTTCAAGGCCTACCTTCAAAGTGCCTCTTTGCTTGACATCACGGGAAAATCAAAAGAAATCAGCCAAGACCTCAGAAAAACAATTGTAGACGTCCAAAAGTCTGGTTCATTCTTGGGAGCAATTTCCAAATGCCTGAAGGTACCACGTTCATCTGTACAAACAATAGTACGCAAGTATAAACACCATGGGACCACGCAGTCGTCATACTGCTCAGGAAGGAGACGCATCCTGTCTCCTAGAGATGAACGTACTTTGGTGCGAAAAGTGCAAATCAATCCCAGAACAACAGCGAAGGACCTTGAGAAGATGCTGGAGGAAACAGGTACAAAAGTATCTCTATCCACAGTAAAACGAGTCCTGTATCAACATAACCTGAAAGGCAGCTCAGCAAGGAAGAAGCGACTGCTCCAAAACCGCCATAAAAAAGCCAGACTACGGTTTGCAACTGCACATTGGGACAAATATCGTACTTTTTGGAGAAATGTCCTCTGGTCTGATGAAACAAAAATAGAACTGTTTGGCCATAATGACCATCGTTATGTTTGGAGGAAAAAGGGGGCGGCTTGCAAGCCGAAGAACACCATCCCAACCGTGAAGCACGGGGGTGGCAGCATGTTGTGGGGGTGCTTTGCTGCAGGAGGGACTGGTGCACTTCACAAAATAGATGGCGTCATGAGGAAGGAAAATTATGTGGATATATTGAAGCAACATCTAAAAACATCAGTCAGGAAGTTAAAGCTTGGTCGCAAATGGGTCTTCCAAATGGACAATGACCCCAAGCATACATCCAAAGTTGTGGCAATATGACTTAAGGACAACAAAGTCAAGGTATTGGAATGGCCATCACAAAGCCCTGACCTTAATCCTATAGAAAATTTGTGGGCAGAACTGAAAAAGCTTGTGCGAGCAAGGAGGCCTACAAACTTGATTCAGTTACACAAGCTCTGTCAGGAGGAATGGGCCAAAATTCACCCAACTTATTGTAGGACGGTTGTGGAAGGCTACCTGAAACGTTTGACCCAAGTTAAACAATTCCAAGGCAATGCTACCAAGTACTAAATGAGTGTATGTAAACTTCTGACCCACTGGGAGTGTGATGAAAGWAATAAAGCTTAAATAAATCATTCTCTCTACTATTATTCTAACATTTCACATTTTGTGTATTAGATAGTTGTTGGGGAATTGTTAGATTACTTGCTAGATATTACTGTACTGTCATTACAAGTATTTCGCTACACTCGCATTAAGATCTGCTAACCATGTGTATGTGACCAATAAAATTTGATTTGATTTAGAGTTCCAGACACTTGTAGAATCTATGCCAAGGTGCATTTAAGCTGTTCTGGCTCGTGTTGGCCCAAAGCCCTATTAAGACACTTTATGTTGGTGTTTCCTTTATTTTGGCAGTTACCTGTACATTTCATGTAGTTATCGACATGATTTGTGACAAAGATTTAGACTTAGTATAACATGCAGATCACACCATAAAATGTTTATGATCAATATAGTATAATCAATATATAATCAATTCGATATATCACATATCATCTCTCAGAATTCCATACATCTCACACATGCAACAATGTGTATCTTTAAATGTCTGACCTTTAACCTTTGACCTCTCTCATTTGCCTTCCAGGACGTAATGGTGGTGGGCGAGCCCACCCTGATGGGCGGGGAGTTCGGGGACGAGGACGAGCGTCTAATCACGCGTCTGGAGAACACGCAGTACGATGCCACCAACGGATTGGACGACGAGGACGACTTCAACGGCTCGCCCGCGCTCGGCAATAACAGCCCGTGGGGCAGCAAGCCGCCCAACAACCAGGACAGCAAGGCCGAGAGCACAGCGCCGCAGGCGTCACAGTAAAACGCACGGATACCAAGAGCCCCAACTCTCATATGTACAATTGGGTGACATTTAACTCCAATGGTTAAATGTCACTCTTTTGGACATATTCTAATGAGACCATGTTGTCCTCACAGTAAAACACAGAGGGACAATATCTATTTGAAAAACTGTACCTATTTGGCCCACTAGGGCAGCGCCCTCCAAAACCTCAAATCGTACTGAATTGAACCCCGTGGCAAATGTTTCCACGTCCTGGTCAACGGTGTCACTATCACTCATCATGGTCAATCATCTCCACCAAATACCAGAACAATTCTTCTCCGACTTCACTGTAACATCCTGAAGAGAGACTGAGACAGAGAACTGACTGACATTGCACAGCAATATCCATACGATAAAGACTACTTTTCCATCTAAATGCATACAGGTTGTATGCATTGCAATGATGACATAAAACAATAGTGGGTTTTCTTTTTTCAACTTTTCCTAGAATTCCTTTGTTTGGATATGGTGGGAATTCCCAGTGTTAGGGAAGTTGGGATTGCTCTGGGAATGACACAAGGCCAGTGTCTTCATTTGAATTCTCCTTCATGGACACCTTCTCAGTCCTTGAGCTTTAACTGTAGTGGGATTCTGTGGTTGTTGCCCTTTTGACCTTTGATCTGCAGGTTGCGACCCCTCTGGGACAGTTGACAGTAGAAGTCAAAACATAACATCTAAAACAAAATGTCTCTTTTAAGAGCATCAGCCTCAATGAGAACGAACCGGCAAGGTTTTACTCAGCCACCAAAACTGCATCCACCACGGCCGAGACGTCGTCGTCTTGAGCATTTTCATCTTTATTGGAAATTCATTTGGCTGTTGGTTTGTTTACGTTGTTTTTGTTTTTTACCGATTTCCAATTAAAAGGAAAGTGACTCTGTTTCACCACTATGGACAGCTTCAAGTGGGATACTCGTGTTCCAGGATTTCCTTTKCAGAATTACAGCAGTCGTCGCCGATTGTTATTTCACGCAAACCTGTTCGATCGTGTTTGTAGTCTATTGGTGTTCTTTTGCTTCTCCCCAAAATACTTTGCAATCAGATTTGTGCGTTGCCAATCAGTATGTAAACTTTGCTGACATACACCAATGCATTAATGTTTTTTTTCTTATTTTGGAATTTGTCTTTGTTCTTTCCCTTTAATGACTGACCTATTCCAAACTGATATTAAAGTTCTAATGCAGTCGTTTTCATCTCAATATCAAATCATTTCTGGGTAACAATTAAGTACCTCATTGTGATTGTTTTTAATTAAAATGTCAAAAAGAAACAAAATTAGCTTCTTAGCAAAAAGCAATTCCTCAAGCAAGACTTTTTTCTAACAGCTTTTACACAAAAAGGGAATCATCATAATATTCTCAATTTCACAGTATTATTCCAACCTCATAGTGTGGAAATATATATAAAACACAGGCACATCACATTTTTGACTGCAATGGGCCTTTAAAGCTTTTTCCTGCATGATTTAACTTTTTTTGTTTGATATATGTACTTTTTTGAGTTGGTCAGCCATTTGGGGGGGGGGGGTTCATCCATTTGGGAACACTGTTACAAGGTTTATAGCTCTGTACATAGAGGTGTGACATACAACTTTATTCATTTAAGATTAGCCACCATTTTGAAACCATTTTGTACATGGCGGCTGTTTCGCACTCTCTCTTTTTATTTGCATTAGTTTCACCTTTCTATAGGGCCTTTCGGATTCTGTTGTCTGTCCGACAGATTTTTGCAGCTATAGGAAGCTCATTGATCATTTTGACATGTTTATATCCAGTCAATGAATTAGTGCACAGATCAGATATTAAACTATAATGTTTTAGAAATGTTTCAAATTGTTAACATTTGAACATTTCCTAAATTGATTCATTGTAGAGATTAAAAAATACATTCATTATTAGACGCAAATCCAGAAAAAACAGCATACTCAAGGCCCTACAGAATTGCAGTTTGAAAACCCCTGTTTTTGTGTTACCAGTTGTTCTTTAATTGACTATTCTTCCTTGAATTCCTCTCCTCATGTTGGATTTTGTTTCAAAATGACAAGAAGACAACTGTGGATGTCTTTATTATAAGATCTTTTGTGTATTTATTTGTGCATTTGTWAGGAAGCTAACACATTTCTGAAGCTGTCTGAACCTGGTATTATTAGAACTCTGCACAATTTGTACATTATATCGCAGAGATGTTTTGTGTCATATCTGATGTCTGGTATATATGCTTTGCCATTATGTGTGCCAATAAACTGTGCTTGCAGATTGGTCCGATTGGGTTATTGCAGACATTGTGTATGGATTACTGTGCATTAACTGCCCTTGCTTGTCTTTTTCTCAATCTGTTTTCCTATACCTTTATTCTAGTCTGCCTGTCCTCTTGTCTAGCAATAGGTAGCCAATTTGAAATGCTGTTACTACAGCATAACTGTGCTGTGTGCTTATGTATTCCCAATATGACAAATTGGCTAATGTCAGCCACCACTTCTTAGTTTCTTGATCAATATGATGCGTTATTTAGGGTCAGGGGGTCAACAGGTTCATCAATAGACCAATTGCGCATTTAAGATGTATAGATCCAATTGTTTCTRTTTGAACAGGATTTTAGTCAGCAATGAATCATTCAGGCATCAGGCTACTAAACGCAGGGAAGCAGCAGCAGGATATCAAGTGTGAAATATTTGGATGGATCTTTGACATCATCTTGCGGTATTGAAAGGACATCTGAATATCCAATTAGAAGAATTACATCCAAATATTTTATGTATCATTCACATTATTATTATTCACATTGATGGGATATTGGGATGAAATTAATTGACATTTGATTGAAATTATCACCTTATTTCTTTGCAAAAGTCTATGATTATGTGATAAGTCTTTTGGCTAAGGAAAGACATTTAATTGATGTCAGATGAAATACAAATCCCATACCTTGTGTACATATCTGTGGTGGATTGTTGTGTCAACAATCGGTGTTGATAATGTTTGTTTGATCAATATTAATACACCCTTCAAATTAGTGGATTCGGCTATTTCAGCCACACCCGTTGATGACAAGTGTATAAAATCGAGCACACKGCCATGCAATCTCCATAGACAAACATTAGAATGGCCTTACTGAAGAGCTGTGACTTTCAACATGGCACCGTCATAGGATGCCACCTTTCCAAGAAGTCAAATTTCTGCCCTGCTAGACTTGCCCCGGGCAACTGTAAGTGCTGTTATTGTGAAGTGAAAATGTCTAGGAGCAACAACAGCTCAGCTGCGAAGTGGTAGGCCACACAATCTCACAGAACGGGACCAAGTGCTGAAGTGCGTAGCGCGTAAAAACCGTCTGTCCTCGTTTGCAACACTCACTACTGACTTCTGCCTCTAGAAGCAACATTCGTCCGGGGCTTCATGAAATGGGTTTTCATGGCCGAGCAATGCCAAGTGTCGGCTGGAGTGGTGTAAAGCTCGCCGCTATTGGACTCTGGAGCAGTGGAAACGTGATCTCTGGAGTGATGAATCACGCACACCATCTACCAGGAGAACGCTACCTGCCTGAATGCATAGTGCCAACTGGAAAGTTTGGTGGAGGAGGAATAATGATCTGGGGCTGTTTTTCATGGTTCCGGCTAAGCCCCTTAGTTCCGGTGAAGGGAAATCTTAACACTATAGCATACATTCCAGATGATTCTGTGCTTCAAACGTTGTGGCAACCGTTTGGGGAAGGCCCTTTCTTGTTTCAGCATGACAATGCCCCCGTGCACAAAGCGAGGTCCATAGAGAATTGGTTTGTCGAGATCGGTGTGGAAGAACTTGACTGGCCTGCACAGAGCACTTACCTTAACTCCATTGAACACCTTTGGGGTGAATTGGAACGCCGACTATGAGCCAGGCCTATTCGCCCAACATCAGTGCCCAAGCTCACTAATGCTCTTGTGGCTGAATGGAAGTCCCTGCATCAATGTTCCAACATCTAGTGGGAAGCCTTCCCAGAAGAGTGGAGGCTATTATAGCAGCAAAGGGGGACTAACTCCATATAAATTCCCATGATTTTGGAATGAGATGTTCGACGAGCAGTGTATGTATGTTTATTTTAAGTATCAACTCCTTGGCGACAATGTGATGACAGTTGTGTTTGTCCCATAGAGAATGATAGAGGCCTCTAGTGGCCAAAGGGCTATTGTTGCATTAGCAGTGCCATTGAGGGCTTCCACCATTTTAAAGTAGTCAAAGTAGTCAACTCGCCGATTTGGTGGGGATCAGTATGGGTTGTAGCCTCAATGGCGCTGCCCATGCTGTCACAAACGCTTTAAAGGCACATGTATGAAGTTGAGTCCTCTATCTATCTCTATGGTTGGGCCATGAACGTTGCTATCAACGCGGCTGCAAATTGAAGATGGCGGACTTGTTGGGGACTGTGCCGTCAGATGAAAAAGAAACCGAAAATAAGGACAAGAAGAAGGAGAAACGGCCATGGGATGATATACCAAGGTCGAGGGAAATCGGTAAAACTCCAGATCTGGCGGAAACYTTGGGCTTTTACGATATAAATGCTGTCAGACGGGAGCAACGTGAACGTGATAACTCAGGTGGGTTTCCCTGGCTCGCGCGCAGGTTTAAACGGTGTCTTTAACGATCATTTTATCTGATTAACCGACCTCTCTATATGTCTAGAAATAATGCCTTGGAAGCTGACGATTGCATGAAAATCATTGTAAAKTACATGTCATAGGGGCTCAACAATTTTTCTATTATTTAGCTATCTTTGGGCTGGCCCACAGTCATTGGGGCTGTCCCGACTGAATGCACAACCAACCAAAGCATGTCATTGGATTTTCGAGCTGTCAATTTTAACCGTGTTGTCTTGCGAGTTGTTTGTTTGTAAAAAAAATAAAAAAAATACTTCGCTTTCAGTAAGTCTTTCTCACCTTTTGTATTAGTAGCATGTGATAATATATTCTAACTAACTGATCATTACAAATATTTTAAATGTGTCTACTAATTCCTTCAACGTTTTAATTCGCGTACACGTGATGTCACGAACCGCACCTAGCCAAGGCAGGAGACGTCTAGCCTACGTGGAGGGGTTAATGCTAACGTTACCTGTCATGCCAATGTGTGTCAAAGAAGATGAAAAGTCTAGCTTGCTGCCTTCTGCTCTAGCTTATGTGCGGAGAGCGCCTAGTTTGTATGCATACAGTACTGTAACAATTACGCCGAGCTGTTACAAAAAGTAGTGAAATCAGGTCATCATCGCACTATCAGTCAAAATAGACAGTTATTTCTGTTGGAAATTGTGAYAACCTGTCAAATATTTGAGTATATCTTTTCATGTGACAACACTGAAGAAATGACACTTTGCTACAATGTAAAGTAGTGAGTGTACAGCTTGTATAACAGTGTAAATTTGCTGTCCCCTCAAAATAACTCAACACACAGCCATTAATGTCTAAACCGCTGGCAACAAAAGTGAGTACACCCCTAAGTGAAAGTGTCCAAATTGGGCCCAATTTAGCCATTGTCCCTCCCTGGTGTCATGTCACTTGTTAGTGTTACAAGGTCTCAGGTGTGAATGGGGAGCAGGTGTGTTAAATTTGGTGTCATCGCTCTCACACTCCCTCATACTGACTGGTCACTGGAAGTTCAACATGGCACCTCATGGCAAAGAACTCTGAGGATCTGAAAAAATAATTGTTGCTCTACATAAAGATGGCCTGGGCTATAAGAAGATTGCCAAGACCCTGAAACTGAGCTGCAGCACGGTGGCCAAGACCATACAGCGGTTTAACTGGAAATGTTCCACTCAGAACAGGCCTCGCCATGGTCGACCAAAGAAGTTGAGTGCACGTTCTCAGCGTCATATCCAGAGGTTGTCTTTGGGAAATAGACGTATGAGTGCTGCCAGCATTGCTGCAGAGGTTGAAGGGGTGGGGGGTCAGCCTGTCAGTGCTCAGACCATACGCCATACACTGCATCAAATTGGTCTGCATAGCTGTCGTCCCAGAAGGAAGCCTCTTCTAAAGATGATGCACAAGAAAGCCCGCAAACAGTTTGCTGAAGACAAGCAGACTAAGGACATGGATTACTGGAACCATGTCCTGTGGTCTGATGAGACCAAGATAAACTTATTTGGTTCAGATGGTGTCAAGCGTGTGTGGCGGCAACCAGGTGAGGAGTACAAAGACAAGTGTGTCTTGCCTACAGTCAAGAATGGTGGTGGGAGCGTCATGGTCTGGGGCTGCATGAGAACTGCCGGCACTGGGGAGCTACAGTTCATTGAGGGAACCATGAATGCCAACATGTCCTGTGACATACTGAAGCAGAGCATGATCCCCTCCCTTCGGAGACTGMGCCGCAGGGCAGTATTCCAACATGATAACGACCCTAAACACACCTCCAAGACGACTACTGCCTTGCTAAAGAAGCTGAGGGTAAAGGTGATGGKCTGGCCAAGCATGTCTCCAGACCTAAACCCTATTGAGCATCTGTGGGGCATCCTCAAACGGAAGGTGGAGGAGTGCAAGGTCTCTAACATCCACCAGCTCCGTGATGTCGTCATGGAGGAGTGGAAGAGGACTCCAGTGGCAACCTGTGAAGCTCTGGTGAACTCCATGCCCAAGAGGGTTGAGGCAGTGCTGGAAGATGATGGTGGCCACACAAAATATTGACACTTTGTGCCCAATTTGGACACTTTCACTTAGGGGTGTACTCACTTTTGTTGCCAGCYGTTTAGACATTAATGGCTGTGTGTTGAGTTATTTTGAGGGGACAGCAAATTTACACTGTTATACAAGCTGTACACTCACTACTTTACATTGTAGCAAAGTGTCATTTCTTCAGTGTTGTCACATGAAAAGATATACTCAAATATTTACAAAAATGTGAGGGGTGTACTCACTTTTGTGATATACTGTACATACATACATACATACATGCATACATACAGTGGGGAGAACAAGTATTTGATACAATGCCGATTTTGCAGGTTTTCCTTCTTACAAAGCATGTAGAGGTCTGTAATTTTTATCATAGGTACAGAGAGACGGAATCTAAACAAAAATCCAGAAAATCACATTGTATGATTTTTAAGTAATTAATTTGCATTTTATTGCATAACATAAGTATTATGTTCTTTAAAAGTGTTATTTAAAAGTGCAGCATACCAGTAGGCTGTGTACTTTACTTCATAACTTACTAAGTGGAATGGTAATTAATGAGACTGCCACTGTAGCTCAGTTTTCCTCATACCGAAAGCCTTAGCAAGTATGTTAGATAAGCATGAGGGATAAAGTGGCATTTTAATTCAGTTGGCTCTGTTCTTATATGAATACTTATTTGGCTACATTATGCTTATTTTTTAGGACATATTTTGTTTTCTGTGTCGAGCTTCCCACAGTTGGCACACATACAGTACTAGTCAACTTTGGACACACCAACTCATTCCAGGATTAATCTTTATTTTTACTATTTTCCGCATTGTAGAATAATAGTGAAGACATCAAAACTATGAAATAACATATGAAATCATGTAGTAAGAAAAAAAAGTGTTAAACAAATCAAAATATATTTGAGATTCTTCAAAGTAGCCACCCTTTGCCTTGATGTCAGCTTTGCACACTCTTGGCATTCTCTCAACCAGCTTCTTGAGGTAGTCACCTGGAATGCGTTTCAATAAACAGGTGTGCCTTGTTAAGTTAGTTTGTGGAATGTATTTCCTTCTTATTGCGTTTGAGCCAATCAGTTGTGTTGTGACAAGGTAGGGGTGGTATACAAAAGATAGCCCAATTTAGTAAAAGACCAAGTCCATATTATGGCAAGAACAGCTAAAATAAGCAAAGAGAAAAGACAGTCCATCATTACTTTAAGACATGAAGGTCAGTCAATCCGAACTTTGAAAGTTTATTTTAAGTGCAGTCGCAAAAACCATCAAGTGCTATGATGAAACTGGCTCTCATGAGGACTGCTACAGGAATGGAAGACCCATAGTTACCTCTGCTGCAGAGGATAAGTTCATTTGAGTTACCAGTCTCAGAAATTGCAGCCTAAATAAATGCTTCACAGAGTTCAAGTAACAGACACACCTCAACATCAACTGTTCAGAGAAGACTGCGTGAATCAAATTAACCACTACTAAAGGACACGAATAAGAAGAAGAGACTTGCATGGGCCAAGAAACACGAGCAATGGACATTAGACCGGTGGAAATCTGTCCTTTGGTCTGATGAGTCCAAATTTGAGATTTTGGGTTCCAACTTCCATGTCTTTGTCAGACACAGAGTATGTGATTGGATGATCTCCGCATGTGTGGTTCCCACCATGAAGCATGGAGGAGGAGGTGTGATAGTGTGGGGTTCTTTTCTGGTGACGCTCTGATTTATTTAGAATTCAAGGCACACTTAATCAGCATGGCTACCACAGCATTCTGCAGCGATACGCCATCCCATCTGGTTTGGGCATAGTGGGACTATCATTTGTTTTTTAACAGGACAATGACCCAAAACACACCTCCAGGCTGTGTAAGGGCTATTTGACCAAGAAGGAGAGTGATGGAGTGCTGCATCAGATGACCTGGCCACAATCACCCGACCTCAACTCAATTGAGATGGTTTGGGGTGAGTTGGACTGCAGAGTGAAGGAAAAGCAGCCAACAAGTGCTCAGCATATGTGGGAACTCCCAAGACTTTTGGAATAGCATTCCAGGTGAAGCTGGTTGAGAGAAGGCCAAGAGTGCAAAGCTGTCAAGGCAAAGGGTGGCTACTTTTGAAGAATATAAAATATATATTGGTTACTACATGATTCCATATGTGTTATTTCATAGTTTTGATGTCTTCACTATTATGCTACAATGTAGAAAATAGTAYAAAATAAAGAAAAACCCTTGAATGAGTAGGTGTGTCCAAACTTTTGACTGGTACTGTGTATTTTGGCCATTATGTTGATAACCATGCGTACACACAGCTATCTTACCAAAATACAGTAATGCAAACTGGAGCGACAATAGCCTTGTTGTAACATAGCGCTAAGTGTTGTCATCGTGTTATTCCAGATCCGTCGCTGGCTCGCTTCATGTGTGCTGAGCTGACCCGTGGCTACTTCCTGGAGCACAACGAAGCGAAATACACCGAGCGCAGAGAGCGAGTGTACACATGCATGCGCATTCCCAGAGAACTGGAAAAGGTAGGTACAGTAGAGACCCCCTTGACTTTTTTTCACACTGTTGTTTGAAGCACTGTCACCATGAATGTTTACAATTTTACTTGTCTCAGCAGCATGCATATTTGATGCGAAAGAGGGTAGAAATGACTAATTTGGTCAATATTAATTACCAAGCCAACCAGACAGAACCGGCGCCAGGATAAAGTGACTAAGGGGGCAGTTGAAATCGGTGAGGGGGAACAATTTTGGTGGGTTCTTGCATATGAATTATCTTGAATTCTGCTTATATCAATCAAATGTATTTATAAAGCCCTTCTTACATCAGCCGATGTCACAAAGTGCTGTACAGAAACCCAGCCTAAAACCCCAAACAGCAAGAAATGCAGGTGTAGAAGCACGGTGGCTACGAAAAACTCCCTAGAAAGGCCYGAACCTAGGAAGAAACCTAGAGAGGAACTAGGCTATGAGGGCTGGAGATTATAACAGATGTTCATAGATGACCAGTAGGGTCAGATAATAATCACAGTGGTTGTAGAGGGTGCAACAGGTCAGCACCTCAGGAGTAAATGTCAGTTGGCTTTTCATAGCCGATCATTCAGAGTATCTTTGCCGCACCTGCTGTCTCTAGAGAGTTGAAAACAGGAGGTCTGGGACAAGGAAGCACGTCCGGTGAACGGGTCAGGGTTCCATAGCCGCAGGCAGAACAGTTGAAACTGGAGCAGCAGTACGACCAGGTGGACAGGGAACAGCAAGGAGTCATCAGGCCAGGTAGTCCTGAGGCATGGTCCCAGGGAATCAGTTCCTGAGAGAGAGAGCGAGAGACTTCAATTCACACAGAAATACTCCAGATATAACAGACTGACCCTAGCCCCCGACACAAACTATTGCAGCATAAATACTGGAGGCTGAGACTGGAGGGGTCGGGAGACACTGTGGCCCCATCCAACGAAACCCCCCAGACAGGGCCAAACAGGCAGGGTATAACCCCACCCACTTTGCCAAAGCTAGCCCCCACACCACTAGAGATATATCTTCAACCACCAACTTATTATCCTGAGACAAGGCCGAGTACAGCCCATGAAGATCTCCCCCACGGCACGAACCCGAGGGGGGCGCCAACCCAGACAGGTTGATCACGTCAGTGACTCACGCCACTCAAGAGACGCACCCCTCCTAGGGACGGTATGGAAGAGCACCAGTTAGCCAGTGACTCAGCCCCRGTAATAGGGTTTGAGGCAGAGAATCCCAGTGGAGAGAGGAGAACCGGCCAGGCAGAGACAGCAAGGGCGGTTCGTTGCTCCATTGTCTTTCCGTTCACCTTCACACTCCTGGGGCAGACTACACTCAATAATAGGACCTACTGAAGAGGTGAGTCTTCAATAAAGATTGAATGGTCGAGACCGAGTCTGTGTCTTTCACATGGATAGGCAGAACATTCCATAAAAATGGAGCTCTATTGGAGAAAGCCCTGCCTCCAGCTGTTTGTTAAGAAATTCTAGGGACAGTAAGGAGGCCTGTGACCACTTTGACCACTTTTACTGTACGGCAGCGTCTACGCCAGGACCAAATCGGAAAGATGGGTAGGAGCAAGCCCATGTAATGCTTTGTAGGTTAGCACTAAAACCTTGAAATCAGCCCTAGCCTTAACAGGAATCCCGTGTAGAGAGGCTAGCACTGGAGTAATATGATACAAATGTTTGGTTCTAGTCAAGATTCTAGCAGCCGTGTTTAGCACTAACTGAAGTTTATTTAGTGCTTTAACCGGGTAGCCGGAAAGTAGAGCATTGCAGTAGTCTAATCTAGAAGTGACAAAAGCATGGATTCATTTTTCTGCATTTTTGGACAGAAAGTTATAGATTTTTGCAATGTTACGTAGATGTAAAAAGCTCTCCTTGAAACAGTCTTGATATGTTCGTCAAAAGAGAGATCTGGGTCCAGAGTAACGCCGAGGTCCTTCAGTTTTATTTGAGACAACTGTACAACCATCAAGAATAATTATCAGATTCAACAGAGGATCTCTTTGTTTCTTGGGACCTAGAACTAGCATCTCTGTTTTGTCCGAGTTTAAAAGTAGAACATGTGCCGCTATCCACCCCCTTTATGTCTGAAACACAGGCTTCCAGGAAGGGCAATTTTGGGGCTTCACCATGTTTCATCGAAATGTACAGCTGTGTGTCGTCCGCATAGCAGTGAAAGTTAACATATTAAGTTCCCGAATCATTTACCACCTTCACAGGTGTAGTCTCAGTACTATGATGGGGTCTGAAACTAGACTGAAGCGTTTTGTATACATTGTTTGTCTTCAGGAAGGCAGTGAGTTGCTGCGCAACAGCTTTTTCAAAATGTTTCAAGAGAGGCGTTATTACTGCCACTTTTAGTGAGTTTGGTACACATCTGGTGGACAGGGAGCCGTTTATTATGTTCAACATAGGAGGGCCAAGCACAGGAAGCAGCTCTTTCAGTAGTTTAGTTGGAATAGGGTCCAGTATGCAGCTTGAAGGTTTAGAGGCCATGACTATTTTCATCAACGTGTCAAGGTATATAGGATTAAAGAACTTGAGTGTCTCTCTTGATCCTAGGTCCTGGCAGTGTTGTGCAGACTCAGGACAACTGAACTTTATAGAAATACTCTGATTTAAAGAGGAGTCTGTAATTTTCTTTCTAATGATCATGATCTTTTCGTTCATGAATTTCATGAATTTATCACTGCTGAAGTGAAAGCCATCTTCTCTTGGGGAATGCTGCTTTTTAGTTAGCTTTGCGACAGTATCAAAAATACATTTTGGATTGTTCTTATTTTCCTCAATTAAGTTGGAAAAATAGGATGATCGAGTGGCAGTGAGGGCWCTTCGATACTGTACGGTACTGTCTTTCCAAGCTAGTCGGAAGACTTCCAGTTTCATGTAGCGCCATTTCCGTTCCAATTTTCTGGAAGCTTGCTTCAGGGCTCAGGTATTTTCTGTATACCAGGTAGCTAGTTTCTCATGACAAATATTTTTTGTGTTTAGGGGTGCCGATTTGTGTCTAGGGTATTACGCAAGGTTAAATTGAGTTCCTCAGTTAGAGTACAAAAATGAGTTAACCACCTAACATCCTTGGGTAGGTGGATGGGCATCTCGGAATCTTTGCGTTGTCRGAGAATTTATAGCATAATTTTAAAGCAGAATTTATATTTATACCTTGGGTTGGGTCTGAGCAGATTATTTGTTGCGATTGCAAATGCAATAAAATGGTGGTCCGATAGTCCAGGATTATGAGGAAAAACATTAAGAGCCACAACATTTATTCCACGGGACAAAACTAGGTCCAGAGTATGACTGTGGCAGTGAGTCCGGAGACATGTTGGAGAAAACCCACAGAGTCGATGATTGCTCCGAAAGCCTTTTGGAGTGGGTCTGTGGACTTTTCCATGTGAATATAAAAGTCACCAAAAATTAGAATGACTACAAGATCCGATAGGAATTCAGGGAACTCAGTGAGGAACGCTGTATACGGCCCAGGAGGCCTGTAAACAGTAGCTATAAAAAGTGATTGAGTAGCCTGCATAGATTTCATGACTAGAAGCTCAAAAGATGAAAACGCAAGTTGTTTTTTTTGTAGATTGAAATTTGCTATCGTAAATGTTAGCAACACCTCTGCCTTTGCGGGATGTGCGGGGATATGGTCACTAGTGTAACCAGGAGGACAGGCCTCATTTAACACAGCAAATTCATCAGGCTTAAGCCATGTTTCAGTCATGCCAATCACATCAAGATTATGATCAGTGCTTAGTTCATTGACTATAACTGCCTTGGAAGTGAGGGATCTAACATTAAGTAGCCCTATTTTGAGATGTGAGATATCACAATCTCTTTCAATAATGACAGGATTGGAGGAGGTGTTTATTTCAGTGAGATTGGTAAGGCGAACACTGCCATGTTTAGTTTTGCCCATCCTAGATTGAGGCACAGACACCGATCAATGGGGATAGCTGAGCTGACTACACTGACTGRGCTAGTGGCAGACTCCACTAAGCTGTCAGGCTGGCTATCTCATTGTGTAGCTAGGGGAGTTATATCACACTACCGCAATAAACAAAGTTAAAACGCAGAGACTCCGAGACCACTGAGTGCTTTTGAAGTGGTAGGTAAGGTGTGAAATACGGAGCCCATCTCCGCTGCACTGTATCCGCATGATGGACGGCACCCTACACACTGAAGCAAGGCCAATTTGCAATTAATATAGGCTACAAGGTACATAGGGTAATTCACTGAGATGAGATCCTCAGAGCCCTTGTGAGARCATATGCTGACACATGCACATTTGTGGCCTGCTGGAGGTCATTTTGCAGGGCTCTGGCAGTGCTCCWCCTTGCACAAAGGCGGAGGTAGCGGTCCTGCTGCTGGGTTGTTGCCCTCCTACGGCCTCCTCCACGTCTCCTGATGTACTGGCCTGTCTCCTGGTAGRGCCTCCATGCTCTGGACACTACGCTGACAGACACAGCAAACCATCTTGCCACAGCTCGCATTGATGTGCCATCCTGGATGAGCTGCACTACCTGAGCCACTTGTGTGGGTTGTAGACTCCGTCTCATGCTACCACTAGAGTGAAAGCACCGCCAGCATTCAAAAGTGACCAAAACATCAGCCAGGAAGCATAGGAACTGAGAAGTGGTCTGTGGTCACCACCTGCAGAATCACTCCTTTATTGGGGGTGTCTTGCTAATTGCCTATAATTTCCACCTTTTGTCTATACCATTTGCATAACAGCATGTGACATTTATTGTCAATCAGTGTTGTTTCCTAAGTGGACAGTTTGATTTCACAGAAGTGTGATTGACTTGGAGTTACATTGTGTTGTTTAAGTGTTCCCTTTATTTTTTTGAGCAGTGTATATAGTTATTTTCCTCATCAATCTACACACAATACCCCTTACTGATAAAGCAAAACAGGTTTTAAATGTTTTTTTGCAAATGTATACAAAATAAACTGATATCACATTTACATAAGTATTGGCAGTGTCAGATTAGCTGGTTAGAGCTTTTAAATAGGCTAATAACACGAATGCCTTTTATAGCTAGCTAAGAAGCTAACTAAACTCTGTAGTGGTGGGGCGTAAGGCAGAGTTGAGTGAAGCACCTTCAACTGTAAACTTGACCCGTCCTTTATAAATMAAATATTACAGGCGGAGGCGTATCACGTTATTCACGTACCCTTCCACGTTATTCACTTACCCTTCCACGTTATTCACGTAGCCCACCACAGATGAGCAAAGTTCTAAACAATTTTTTTTATGGAGACCCAAAGGAGTCGTACCTAACCACCCAGTGGCTTTCTATAGTCCCCCTACACACAAACTCGCACGCACTCCGTGGCGTGCTCTGTCCATGGTGRTGGTACAGCGCCGCAGAGATACCGATTTTGCGCCAACCTGTCACTCAATAATTGTAACTTTTTTTGAACAATGTGATTTTAACTTATTTAAGTTGGGGTATAGATGACAAAAATGCAGAATGGGGTTAAATTATTAGGCCTACTGATTATTTCTCACTATCTACTTGCGAGCTACTCATTAACAGCCCACGAGCTACCGGACATGCAGTTTTCTGCTAAGGTACAACCTTAGGTAGGTCAATGGAAGGTTACTCCGAGTCAGTCTGCGCTACAACAAAGCCTAATCAGACATGCATGTGCTCATAATGGTTTTAACCCAATTTGTAAGTCGCTCTGGATAAGAGCGTCTGCTAAATGACTTAAATGTAAATGTAAATGTAACAGGCAAAGTGAGATAATACAATGAATTTGCTCATGGTGCACACAGCTCAAATTATATGTGACAACACCATTGGACCAACACCTTCGGACATGAAACAACGATACAAATGTAACAGCACAACGAAATAGAAAAGCTATTTTATTTTGCAGTTGCTTTTTTTCATTTTAAACCTCAGTGGTGCAACTAGTGCTTTTTAAGTGCACTGTAAACGGTGTGCGCAGGAGCAAAACAAGGTCAAAACCATTCATCTTTTTMATATAATTATATATAATTAATTATATCATATATAAAATGGACATATCTATTTTAATACAGACCAGCTCAAAACAATATTAATCAATGAAAACGACAAATTACCRAATGGATCTTTGTAATATTCTGGTAAAAAAGTGGGTGTGCAAAAACATGTTTTCACCCCTATTTTGAAAGTGGTGATGCAGCTGCTTCTGTTTTCTCCGTTGCTCAGGCACCTATATACACACACACACTCACACACTCACACACACACACAAACAGAGACCCAGAGGTATAACCACACACAAAGGTCAGTCCAGCAGTGTTTGTTCAGCGTTGCCCTTGATAATGTCCTGGTACATCTGGTGTTTCCAAGAGCAGTGAAAGTAAGTTATTCTTATTCTATTTTTGTATTGATGTTCACATAGCGTTTATTATACAGTTGACACAAATCGGTCATTTGTATTGATCTACAAAGAATKGTGTGTAGACCTACAAAATTCAAAAACTACAAGGCTACTTGCCACGTCACTTGCATGATGTATTGCCTATTGCAACACAATGTTTTTCAGTATGCTGTCATAGCCGTAATACGGCTGATTTAGTGTCTCTATACTACCACTAGATGGTGATGTTGTAACACATTCCATTGAGAATATAAACAAACATTCCCCTAAACTCATCTGGGAGTAATAAACCTCTGCACTAGAGTCTGATCCCAGAAAGAGGCAGCCTGACTCGCCTACATCTCAGTCTCCTCAAACATTGATACCACCCTTGTATGTGCCTTGAGGTACTATTCTGGGACTACTGTTAATATGGATATCAAATGGACCTCAACCATCACATTTGCAATTTTTCATTTTCGATTTTGCCCTTGGGCAAGAGTGCTCCTACAGACATTCACATTGAGACAGTGAACGTCAGTGAAGATCAGTCGTCACCTAGCCTAATCTACGTCCCCACTCTAACCCTCATTGGTTAGCTATATCATTCCAAGTCTTTGGCAACTGAGGAATGTGTGTAAACCGAGCATTGTGACCTTCTGGCTCTAGAAGCTCTGCCTGGAGTAGCTGAAGTTCCCCCAGCAAGTGACAGGCCAATGAAAGGATGACTTGTGACTCTGTTAGCCAACCCAACTGCCACTACCTACTTCCTGGTGGGAAACAGGAAGTGTTGCAACCCCCTGACTGCTGGTGTTTGTGAGGCTAATGCAGGACACACTGGAGCTCACGCACTTCCCTCCCTCTCATCATGAGATGATATGGCATTTGCCTTTTGAGAAGGTACCGTGGGGTCTGAAATTATTGTCACCCTTGGCCTTGATAAAGATGAGCAATAATGACAGTATAAAATAAATCATTCAAATACTGAGCTACATTGTATGCAAGAAAAATTGGGAAATTATTTTATACTAATACAATTGCTCAGAGAAAGTAATACAAAACATATTGAATTCGTATAAATAAAGTAGTCAAAGGTTTAGTATTCAGTCTCATATTCCCAGCAAGCAATGACTACATCAAGCTTGTGACTCTACAAACATGTTGGATGCCTTCGCAGTTCGTTTTGGTGGGGTTTCAGATTATTTTGTTCCCAATKGAATCAAATAATGTTATTAGTCACACGCGCCGAACACAACAGTTGTAGACAGTGAAATGCGTACTTACAAACCCCTAACCAAGAATGCAGTTTAAAAAATATGAATAAGAAGTAAAAGTAACAAGTAGTTAAAGAGCAGCAGTAAAATGACAATAGAGAGGCTAGGCTATATACAGGGGGTACCAGTACAGATTCAATGTGTGGGGGCACCGGTTAGTCGAGGTAATTGAGGTAATATGTACAGTTGAAGAAGTCGGAAGTTTACTTACCCCTTAGCCAAATACATTTAAACTCAGTTTTTCACAATTCCTGACATTTAATCCTCTAATACCTTGACTTTGTTGTCCTTAAGCCATTTTGCCACAACTTTGGAAGTATGCTTGGGGTCGTTGTCCATTTGGAAGACGCATTTGCGACCAAGCTTTAACTGCCTGACGGATGTCTTGAGATGTTGCTTCAATATATCCACATAATTTTCCTTCCTCATGACGCCATCTATTTTGTGAAGTGCACCAGTCCCTCCTGCAGTAAAGCACCCCCACAACATGATGCTACCACCCCCGTGCTTCACGGTTGGGATGGTGTTCTTCGGCTTGCAAGCCTCCCCCTTTTTCCTCCAAACATGATGGTCATTATGGCCAAACAGTTCTATTTTTGTTTCATCAGACCAGAGGACATTTCTCCAAAAAGTACGATCTTTGTCCCCATGTGCAGTTGCCATAGTCTGGCTTTTCTATGGTGGTTTTAGAGCAGTGGCTTCTTCCTTGCTGAGCGGCCTTTCAGGTTATGTCGATATAGGACTCGTTTTACAGTGGATCTTGATACTTTTGTACCTGTTTCCTCCAGCATCTTCACAAGGTCCTTTGCTGTTGTTCTGGGATTGATTTGCACTTTTCGCAGCAAAGTACGTTCATGTCTAGGATACAGAACGCGTCTCCTTCCTGAGCGGTATGACGCCTGAGTGGTCCCATGGTGTTTATACTTGCATACTATTGTTTGTACAGATGAACGTGGTACCTTCAGGCGTTTGGAAATTGCTCCCAAGGATGAACCAGACAATGTTTTACTGAGGTCTTGGCTGATTTCTTTTGATTTTCCCATGATGTCAAGCAAAGAGGCACTGAGTTTGAAGGTAGGCCTTGAAATACATCCACAGGTACACCTCCAATTGACTCAAATTATGTCAATTAGCCTATCAGAAGCTTCTAAAGCCATGACATCATTTTCTGGAATTTTCCAAGCTGTTTAAAGGCACAGTCAACTTAGTGTATGTAAACTTCTGACCCACTGGAATTGTGATACAGTGAATTATAACTGAAATAATCTGTCTGTAAACAATTGTTGGAAAAATGACTTATGTCATGCACAAAGTAGATGTCCTAACCAACTTGCCCAAACTATAGTTTGTTAACAAGAAATGTGTGGAGTGGTTGAAAAACAAGTTTTAATGACTCCAACATAAGTGTATGTAAACTTCTGACTTCAACTGTACATGTAAGTAGAGTTATTAAAGTGACTATGAATAGATAATAATAGTTTTTTGGGGGATGGCGGAGCTCCCAACCTGCTCCCACTACAGCCCCGTTGATGAGAATGGGGGCGTGCTCGGTACTCCTTTTCCTGTAGTCCACAATCATCTCTTTTTTCTTGATCACGTTGTGGGAGAGGTTGTCCTGGCACCACACGGCCAGGCCTCTGACCTCCCTATAGGCTGTCTCATCGTTGTCGGTGATCAGGCCTACCACTGTTGTCATCAGCAAACTTAATTGTGGTGTTGGAGCCGTGCCTGGCTGTGCAGTCATGAGTGAACAGGGAGTACAGGAGGGGACGGAACACGCACCCCTGAGGGGCCCCTATGTTGAGGATCAGCGTGGCTGATGTGTTGTTACCTACCCACCTGGGGGGGCAGCCCGTCAAAGTCCAGGATCCAGTTGCAGAGGGAGATGTTTAGTCCCAGGGTCCTTAGCTCATTGATGAGCTTTGAGGGCACTATGGGGTTGAACGCTGAGCTGTAGTCAATGAATAGCATTCTCACATATGTGTTCCTTTTGTCCAGGTGGGAAAGGGCAGTGTGGAGTGCAATTGAGATTGCATCATCTGTGGATCTGTTAGGGTGGTATGCAAATTGGAGTGGGTCTAGGGTTTCTGGGATAATGGTGTTGATGTGACCCATGACCAGCCTTTCAAAGCACTTCATGGCTACAGATGTGAATGCTATGGGTCGGTAGTCATTTTGTCAGGTAAATAATGTATTGTGTCATTTTGGTGTAACCTTTTATTGTAAATAAGAATATTTTTTTCTAAACACTTCTACATTAATGTGGATGCTACTGTACTGTGATTACATATAATCCTGAATGAATCGTGAATAATGATGAGTGCGAAAGTAACAGAAGGTCAAAGATGATACATCTTGCCTTTGCCAAGATTATCCATCCACCTGATCATGATTAAACAACATGATCATTACACACAGGTGCACCTTGTGCTGGGGACAATATGCAGTTTTGTAACACAACACAAGGCCACAGATTCCTCAAGTTTTGAAGGAGTTTGCAATTGGAATGCTGACTGCAGAATTGTCCACCAGAGCTGTTGCCAGCAAATTGAATGTTCATTTCTCAACCATAAGTGCCTACAACATCATTTTAGAGAATTTGGCAGTTTGTCCAACCGGCCTCACAACTGCAGACCACGTGTAACAACGCCAGCCCAGGACCTCCACATCCGGCTTCTTCACCTGCGGGATTGTCACCTGGACAGCTGATGTTTGTGGGTTTGCACAACTGAAGAATTTCTGCGCGAACTGTCAGAAACCGTCTCAGAGAAGCTGACCTGCGGGCTCGTCATCCTCACCAGGGTCTTGACCTGACTGCAGTTCGGCATCGTAACTGACTTCAGTGGGCAAAATTCTCACCTTCGATGGCCACTGGCACGTTGGAGAAGTGTGCTCTTCACAGATGAATCTTGGTTTAAACTGCACTGGGCAGATGACAGACCCCGTGTATGGRGTTGTGCGGGCAAGCGTTTTGCTGTTGTCAACGCTGGGAACCGAGTGCCCCATAGTGGCGGTGGGGTTATGGTATGGGCAGGCATGAGCTACACACAACYAACACAATTGCATTTTTATCTATGTCAATTTGAATGCACAGAGATACCCTGACGAGATTCTGAAGCCCATTGTCGTGCCATTCATCCYCCACCTCATGTTTCAGCGTGATATTGCACGGCCCCATGTCGCAAGGATCTGTACACAATTCCTGGAAGCTGAAAATGTCCCAGATCTTCCATGGCCTGCATACTCACCAGACATGTCACCCATTGAGCACGTTTGGAATGCTCTGGATCGACATATGACAGTGTGTTCCAGTTCTTGCCAATATCCAGCAACTTCGCACAGCCATTGAAAAAGAATGGGACAACATTCCAAAGGCCACAATCAACAGCATGATCAACTTTATGCAAAGGAGACTTGTCGCGCTGCACGAGGTAAATGGTGGTCACACCAGATACCGACTGGTTTTCTGATCCACACCCTTACCTTTTTTTTAAGGTATCTGTGACCAACAGATGCATATATGTATTCCCAGTCATGTGAAATCCCTAGATTAGGGTCTAATTGAATTATTTAAATTGACTGATTTCCTTTTATATATGAACTGTAACTCAGTAAAATCTTTGAAATTGTTGCATGTTGCGTTTTATATTTTTGCTCTGTATATATGGCTTGCCCTGTCAACACAAAAACATGCCATTCTGTAGAGATAGAGAGACACGAACACTGACGCTCTAAACTTACACATTGCCTTCGTAGTGACACACACACACACACGCAGACACTGGCTCTATTTGTAGGTGGGATCAAGCAGCCATGTCTTACCTGTGTGTGTTGTGTTCTACCCTACAGCTGATGATCTTTGGCTTCTTCCTGTGTCTGGATGCCTTCCTCTACGTGTTCACGCTGCTTCCCCTCCGGGTGCTGCTGGCCCTGCTACACCTCCTCACCCTGCCCTGCTGCAGCCTCGGGTGAGCCCACACACACTCTGGGTCACGTTTCACTGGGTGCACCGTACTGAACGTTGCAGATAGAAATGCCGTGAATGGATCTGAAATGCGTGTCTGTTCTACCAGATGTGTTTCTATCTGAACGTTCCGCAATGTGGTGCCCTGCTGAACGCAGCTCTGGCACTGACAAAGAAACACTGCATGATTCGATTGTAAATATCTGTGTTTTGTGACCACTACCATATCTATCTATGACAGATCATTCTTTGCACTATGTTCTTGGAATTTAAGTTTACAACAGGAGTGGTAAATGGGGAAACATGTATAGGGCAATATATCACCCAGCTTTCCCAGAAAATAGACCTAGGTCCCCAAGTGAATTGCACTTGGGGCATAATCCTAACTTTGAGTGTGTCACTCAAACGTTCATGTAAATCACGCCCTGATATCAGTGAGATTTGCATGTAGTGTATCTAGTTAGAATTTGGCCCTTCAGAAGACGGATACATACGTAAGCTAGGTTTATGTATACTTTACAGTAAGTATTGTAATCACTCGGTTTGCCTGTGACTGGTCTGTACCAAGGTCACTTTCTTCCCTTGCCTTCTTTCCCTGCAGGGCAAACGTATGCCCCTACTGCAATCGGAGCAGGTACGCTAGTCTCACGTCTGCCACAGCTTTATCATTTATATGAAATAGAGTTTCTCCATCTTGTTTGTCCTGATATGCAGCTTTGTGCTGTGTTCTTCATGCTCCGTGCTAAAGCCACTGAGGCGCCATTTTGGATTAAGTAGTGTTCACAAACAGGGCTGTGCTCGCCACGGCAACACGTATACTAAACTGTACGCTTTCCCTGCAAGGGCTCATATACATAGTGGACATGGTTTCTTCAAGACTGGCCCACCAAACCGATTTCCCACGGTATATGAAAGCTCCAGTCTTGTTGAAATGCTTGACATCAAATTACAACACACCAACAATGTGCCGTTCTCCCTGCTTGCTTGAGGACTCCTGTCTGAACAATCTCTCTCCAGAGTGTGTACGGTATGCATAATGTCAGAGTATGTAGGCCTAACTGAAGGGAAAGCAGTAGCTGTTTTTATTTGTATGGAGGCCTGCAGCTTGCGAGGGCCTGTGGTAGTGGATGGGCGATAGCTGTGCGCTGCAGATGCTCAGTAAAAGGCACTGCGTCGACAGATGGCTTGAGCTCGCTACGCCTCGAGTTTCAGCACCCTCACTCTCTCAATCCCCACACGGACACAGAAGCCGTATTCAGGCACTGTGACTGACTACTAGCTTTACTGAGGTATTTTCTAGGTAAACATACCACAAAAAATGAACTGATAAGTGATGTTTGACCACACCTCAAATGGCACTCCAGAGTTCAAGATGTGCTGTTTTGAATTCCTTAGCTTGAAAACATTTTAATGTACCTTATCCACTCTCTATACAGAAAATGAGTATGAATTGCAAAGGTTATTTGCGACGTCCACTCCTATATCTTTGAGTGTCATTTTTTGGGGGTGTTTTGACCTTACCCTGTCATTTTTTTGAAGTCGTGTAAGGCCAAAGATGATGTATTGTTATTTCAATAGTTAAAACGATGTCTTAACTGACCAACAGCTGTCGGCACACTCAATCTTTCAGATCTGAGATGCCCCAAGAGAGGCTTAGCCAAAACTCCACACCTCCGCTAATAACACGTATTCCAGTACTTTGTCCTGAAAAACTGTTCCTCTCACACAGCACAGCTCAGCGCTGATGGCTGTGGCCTTTGTGAGAGCCGTTTGATGATGCAGCATGCCCTTTTGTGTCTGTCTGCATGGCAGCGAAGCATGACTGACCTTTATATACACACACACCTCTGTTGTTGGCCTGAGCTGCAGTTAGTCAGCTAGGGGGCTATCAGATTCATGGTGATGGCTGGTGCCTGTGCCAGGGGAACAGGGTTACACAGGGCCTGGCATTCACTAACATACACTGGCAGGACAGAGAGTACACTCTCTCTCATCGTGCGTTTTACTTTAATAGCCTAAGCAGTGTCATGTTATGGGTCATTCACTGGTCACTCCTCTGCGAAGGTCCACTAGAATGTGCCAAAGTGCTGTGTCTGAGTGCGGCCAGTAGAGGGTGCCAGAGCACCAGCAGTGAATTCTTCTTGTTTATGCCCCAGTATGAATTGGCATATGAAATAGCATATGCTTCCTTCTTCCTCTCTTTTGAGGTTATCACTGATCTCTAAATGATTGAATAAGTGAAAGAAATCTTCCAGGCCCCCCAGTATTTATCAACAATCAACAGTGACCCGAAGTCCATCTTGCCATAACTTTTATGATAACGAAGATTATGACGCTGATGTTGTTTGCGTCCCTTCATACTTCAATGCACACAATTTGGGAAGTAGATCAGACACCTGATTTTAAAGAATTCTAATTTGCACTGTCTGAACTCAAGCCCCTCTCTCTCACCCCAGCGTCACTGCCACCTTCCCAAAATAACCTCCCGACAGACAGACTGAGCTACTGCGACGTTTTGCACCTCCCCGGCCGATCCCCTTGTGAATGGTTATTCTAAGTCTTACCGCAGGCATTGAGAAATCTTAAAAGGTGTGTTGTTGTTTTTTCTCCCCCTCCCACTCCCTTTTAGGAAGCTTTTTTGGCAACGTCTTCTTTAAGTTCACCAAGGTGAGGGTGTTTGATGGATAGTCTCATTTGTGGGGTTTTATGCCGTTATTCAATCTATTGCAGGTAGTGGATTCTTGAATATCGCAAAGTCAGCTCCATCCATTCGGGACGGGCTGCTGTACAAATCAAACACACGCTTGAAAGCGCTGTCCAGAAATCCACCGTCTGCAATCGATTTGAAATCCTGCCTTAGTTTGAGTAATACGTTGTAAAGTGGTGGGCATGCAAAGGACTAAGGTGCTAGTATGCAGTAGTTATACTAGCTTAGATCTACGGTAGATCCGTCTATTTAGTAGCCTTTCACATAACTAGCTCCATGTCTTGACCTTCTACTCCCCAACAGAGACTCAAAAGCCCTATGGATTTGTCGGTCTTCCCCTAGCATGCTCTCATGCTGCGCGCCATTTAACTTTCGATTCTCCTACTTATTATTGGTGTAGCTTACATTACATATGTGTTAATGTAACAGATTTGGTTAGCTACTTCATTCACCCCCCCCTCCTCCCCCCCCAACTCATCATCGGAATGTGTTCAATGTTCCATCCACCCCGATCAACCGAGTTCACAAAAGTTTATATTATAATGTTTATAACGAGCAGCATTTACATCAGCCAATAACATATAGTCCGGATGCTCAAAAGACCTAGCACAGTCGTTCTACTGGTGCCTTGACAACCCCTGTGTATTAAACCACTTTGACACGGCACACTAGACTCCTGTCTGACATTGACCTTTATGCCTAATAGTGCATGAAGCTAACAGCCAACCAAGATCCAATGTTCACTGTGTCATATCTCACAACAGTGTAATCACAAGCACTAGGCCTACTAAATTGTGGCACACTAATGTAATTAGATTGTGTGTGTACATGCGTACATATGTATGACTAGGCTCTGTGTGTGTACGTGTGCATACAGTACGTGCAGATGTATGACTGCTGTGTGTGTGTGTACATGCAGTGTGTGGCTAGGCTGTGTGTGTGCATGTACATGCAAATGTATGACTAGGCTGTGTGCATGTATGACTAGGGGTGTGTGTGTACACTACTTGTCAAAAGTTTTAGACACCTACTCATTCAAGGGTTTTCTTTATTTTTACTATTTCTGCGTTGTAGAATAATAGTGAAGACATAACTATGAAAAACACATACAGAATCATGTAGTAACCAAAAAGTTTTAAACAAATCAAATATAATTTAGATTTGAGATTCTTCAAATAGCCACCCTTTGCCTTCATGACAGCTTTGCACACTCTTGGCATTCTCTCAACTACATTTGAAGTCAGAAGTTGACATACACCTTAGCCAAGTACATTTAAACTCAGTCTTTCCACAATTCCTGACATTTATTCCTACAAAGTCCCTGTTTTAGGTCAGTTAGGACCACCCTTTATTTTAAGAATGTGAAATGTCAGAATAATAGTAGAGAGAATGATTTATTTCAGCTTTTATTTCTTTCATCACATTCCCAGTGGGTCAGAAGTTTACATCACTCAATTAGTATTTGGTAGCATTGCCTTTAAATTGTTAACTTGGGTCAAACATTTCGTGTAGCCTTCCACAAGCTTCCCACAATAAGTTGGGTGAATTTTGGCCCATTCCTCCTGACAGAGCTGGTGTATGAGTAGGTTTTTAGGCCTCCTTGCTCGCAACACTCTTTCAGTTCTGCTGACAAATGTTCTATAGGATTGAGGTAAGGGCTTTGTGATGGCCACTCCAATACCTTGACTTTGTTGTCTTAAGCCATTTTGCCACAACTTTGGAAGTATGCTTGGGGTCATTGTCCGTTTGGAAGACCCATTTGCGACCAAGTTTTAACTTCCTGACTGATGTCTTGAGATGTTGCTTCAATATATCCACATCATTTTCCTTCCACATGATGCCATCTATTTTGTGAAGTGCACCAGTCCCTCCTGCAGCAATGCACCCCCACAACATGATGCTGCCACCCCCGTGCTTCACGGTTGGGATGGTGTTCTTTGGCTTGCAAGCCTCCCCCTTTTTCCTCCAAACATAACGATGGTCATTATGGCCAAACAGTTCTATTTTTGTTTCATCAGACCTGAGGACATTTCTCCAAAAAGTACGATCTTTGTCCCCATGTGCAGTTGCAAACCGTAGTCTGGCTTTATAAGGTGGTTTTGGAGCAGTGGCTTCTTCCTTGCTGAGCGGCCTTTCAGGTTATGTCGATATACGACTCGTTTTACTGTGAATATAGATACTTTTGTACCTGTTTCCTCCAGAATCTTCACAAGGTCCTTTTGCTGTTGTTCTGGGATTGATTTGCACTTTTCGCAGCAAAGTACGTTCATCTCTAGGAGACGGAACGTTTCTCCTTCCTGAGCGGTATGACGGCTGCGTGGTCCCATGGTGTTTATACTTGCGTACTATTGTTTGTACAGATGAACGTGGTACCTTCAGGCGTTTGGAAATTGCTCCCAAGGATGAACCAGACTTGTGTAGGTCTACAATTTTTTTTCTGAGGTCTTGGCTGATTTCTTTAGATTTTCTCATGATGTCATGCATTAAGGGGCTGAGTTTGAAGGTAGGCCTTGAAATACATCCACAGGTACACCTCCAATTTACTCAATGATGTCAATTAACCTATCAGAAGCTTCTAAAGCCATGACATAATTTTCTGGAATTTTCCATTCTGTTTAAGGGCACAGTCAACTTAAGTGTATGTAAACTTCTGACCCACTGGAATTGTGATACAGTGAAATAATCTGGCTGTAAACAATTGTTGGGAAAATGACTTGTGTCATGCACAAAGTAGATGTCCTAACCGACTTGCCAAGACTATAGTTTGATAACAAGAAATGTGTGGAGTGGTTGAAAAACGAGTTTTAATGACTCCAACCTAAGTGTATGTAAACTTCCGACTTCAACTGTAGCTTCATGAGGTAGTCACCTGGAATGCATTTCAATTAACAGGTGTGCCTTAAGTTAATTTGTGGAATTTCTTTCCTTAATGCGTTTGAGCCAATCAGTTGTGTTGTGACAAGGTAGGGGTGGTATACAGAAGATGACCCTATTTGGTAAAAGACCAAGTCCATATTATGGCAGCTCAAATAAGCCAAGAGAAATGGCAGTCCATCATTTTTTTAGGTGTGAAGGTTAGTCAATCCAGAAAATTAAGAACTTTGACATTTTCTTCAAGTTCAGTCACAAAAACCATCAAGCGCAATGATGAAACTGGCTCTCATGAGGATCGCCACAGGAATGGAAGACCCAGAGTTACCTCTGCTGCAGAGGATAAGTTCATTAGAGTTACCAGCCTCAGAAATTGCAGCCCAAATAAATACTTCAGAGTTAAAGTAACAGACACATCTCAATATTGACTGTTCAGAGGAGGCTGGGTGAATCAGGCCTTCATGGTCGAATTGCTGCAAAGAAACCACTACTAAAGGACACCAATAAGAAGAAGAGACTTTCTTGGGCAAAGAAACACGAGCAATGAACATTAGACCGGTGGAAATGTGTCTTTTGCTCTGGAGTCCAAAATGGATATGTTTGGTTCCATCCCCTGTGTCTTTGTGAGACATGGTGTGGTTGAACAGATGATATCCGCATGTGTATTTCCCACCGTAAAGCATGGAGGAGGAGGTGTTATGGTGTGGGGGTGCTCTGCTGGTGACACTGTCTGATTTCTTTTATTTTAACCAGCATGGCATCCACAGCATTCTGCAGTGATACGCCATCCCATCTGGTTTGRGCTTAGTGGGACGATCATTTGTTTTTCAACAGGACAATGACCCAACACGCCTCCAGGCTGTGTAAGGGCTATTTTACCAAGGAGGAGAGCGATGGAGTGCTGCATCAGATGATCTGGCCTCCACAATCTCCCGACATCAACCAAATTGAGATGGTTTGGGATGAGTCGTCCCACAGACTTAAGGAAAAGCAGCCAACAAGTGCTGAGCATTTGTGGGAGCGCCTTCACGACTGCTGGAAAAGCATTCCAGGTGAAGCTGGTTGAGAGAATGCCCAGCGTGTGCAAAGCTGTCATCAAGGCAAATGGTGGCTATTTGAAGAATCTCAAATATAACATGTATTTTGATTTAACACTTTTTTGGTTACTACATGATTCCATGTGTGTTATTTCATCGTTTCAATGTCTTCACTATTATTCTACAATGTGGAAAATAGTAAAAATAAAGAAAAACCTTTGAATGAGTAGGTGTTCTAAAACGTTTGACCGGTAGTGTACATGCATACAGTACATGCAGATGTATGACTAGGCTGTGTGTGTACATGCAGATGTATGTCAAGGTTCTATTTGTAACGTGTGTGTGTGTGTGTGTGTGTTCTGCCAGTGGCTCTCGCCTGCTGCAGCCGGCCCAGGTGTGTGACATCTTGAAGGGACTGATAATGGTGCTGTGCTACTCCATGATGCACTACGTGGACTACAGCATGATGTACCACCTGATCCGGGGACAGTCCGTCATCAAACTCTACATCATCTACAACATGCTGGAGGTACAATGGGTTGGATTTAGAGCTGTTGTAGGAATGTGATCAAATGGTTCCACTCTATAGCTTTCACTGGTCCAGTCGCGTTAGGTCAGTGAGTAGGGCTACGTCAAGGAAAATCTATTATTGTTGGCTGAAGTATTTGATTAGGGCCTCGATACCCTGTTTCATCTGAAATGGTTGTTATTAGGGAAYAAATTGTTGTAGCTGGCGTAAAAAGACGTCTGAGTGGAGTTCCCACATCCTGTTTTCAGCGATAAAGGAAGCTAGGTTGAATTAGCTGTATCCCTGAACCGGATGCATCCGGTTGTTGGTAACTAAGGGTGCGCCGATATAAACCATACAAAAAAATTGTCATAGACTCAAGTCACGTAAGTCAGACCGTTCTCTCTGCTACCGCACGACAAGCGGTACTGGATCGCCATGTCTAGGTCCAAACTGCTCCTTGACAGCTTCTACTCCCAAGCCATAAGACTGCTGAACAATTAATCAAATGGCCACCCGGACTATTTACATTGACCACCCCCCCTTTGTTTTTACACTGCTGCTACTCGCTCTTTATCATCTATGCATAGTCACTTTACCCCTACCTACATGTACAAATTACCTTGACTAACCTGTACCCCCGCACATTTACTCGGTACCGGTTACCCCTGTATTTACCCTCGTTATTGTTATGTAATTCTACTGTGTTTATTTTGAACTTTATTTAATCTAGTAAATGATTGTCTTAACTCCATTTCTTGAACTGCACTGTTGGTGAAGGGCATGTAAAGTAAGCATTTCACCATTATCAGTCCCTTCAAGATGTCCCACAACACCTGTTGTATTCGCCGCATGTGACAAATAAAATTTGATTTGAGAAGTGACATACAGTTAAGCGCTGGTAATCTGTCATAGTCTGTCACCCGTTGTATCACTTACACGTCGCAAGTCACATCATTAACCCATGCTTAACTTGACTTGAACTACTTGCCTTCCCTGTTTAGGTAGCCGACAGGCTGTTCTCGTCGTTTGGCCAAGACATCCTTGACGCTCTCTACTGGACGGCCACAGAGCCCAAAGAGAGGAAGAGAGACAGRATTGGGGTCATCCCCCATTTCATCATGGCTGTATTCTACGTCTGTATCCTTCATGGAGAACTAGGAAATGCACAGAGGAAGAACTCTACTGTAGGAATTTGTAACACCTCGACTTCTATCACCTTTCAGTTAGCGTTGTTGTTTTTTTTGATGATATGTCAATAATCTGAGTGCACACACGCTCACTCAAACACCCACCCCTTACTGCAGCCGATGCTATTGTCACCATGTTCAGTGTTTTCCTGAGCCTCTGTCTCAGTCCTGCATGCCATCCTCATCATGGTCCAGGCGTCAACGCTCAACGTGGCTTTCAACTCCCACAATAAGTCCCTGCTCACCATCATGATGTCCAACAACGTGAGTGTGCACGCACTCAGACACACACACACACACACACACGTAATCCTAAAATGTAGCGGACACTCAAATACATGTTCCTGTATTTCCTGCATGTACAGTTTGTGGAGATCAAAGGAAGTGTGTTCAAGAAGTTTGAGAAGAACAACCTCTTTCAGATGTCCAACAGTGGTAAGTTACTGTAACTTGTGCCATGGGCATTACACTGTACATTTTAATTGTGCTACGGACATTATTTCTAACACTATTTCTCTGATTTCAAAACGCTCTACATGTTAGACATTTTCTTCGCTCTGAGTCTTTTTTTTTTCTTCTATGCGATGGGTTAAGCCTTCTCTCTCTCTCTCTCTCTCTCTCTCTCTCTCTCTCGTCCTTTTGAAGCGGCAATCAGAGCTGTTTATTCAGCTTTGATAACACGAAAGAAATGCGCCATAGATTTAAATGCATCCTGAACTCTTCCTCTTTGTGCCTGCAGGCTGCATGTTTTCATCTTTGTTGCTGTCATTCTGCAGGAACGCAAGGACCCGAAAATAAGCTTTAATCATTTCCTATTTCCCCCCCCCTCTTGCAATTTGCTTGCGTCTTTGAAGATCCAGTCTGTTTAGCAAGTTACACTTGCTTCCAAACCACACAGGATCGCGACGAATAGGATATTTATGCCAAATMATGTATGTAGCTTTGAAAGTACATGGGGAAAAATGGCTGCCCTTTTTTGTTGATATTACATAGTGATGTTGGTACATGATTCTAAGTATTAGGTAGTAACGAATATGTATGTATTTGCATTTTAGATATCAAGGAACGGTTCACCAGCTACGTGCTCCTTCTCATCGTTTGCCTCAGGAACATGGAGCAGTTCTCATGGAGCCCAGGTAACCATTTCACACACACTACAGCTAAACATGCAAAGGGAATTCTTGGATCCATTTTATTATGTTCACAGGAACGGGTGATTTTTAGATTTTTTTATTTTACCCCCGTTTTCTCCCCAATTTCGATCTTGTCTCATCGCTGCAACTCCCCGACGGGCTCAGGAGGCGAAGGTCGACGTGTTGGAGGAAACACTGTGCACCTGGGAAAGCGTGCAGGCACCCGGCCCGCCACAAGGAGTCGCTAGAGCGCAATGAACCAAGTAAAGCCCCCCCGGCCAAATCCCTCCCCTAACCCGGACGACACTGGGCTAATCCCTATGGGACCCCCGATCACAGCCGGTTGTGATACAGCCCGTGATCGAACCCGGGTCTGTAGTGACGTCTCTAGCGCTGCGATGCCCTGCCTTAGACCGCTTCTCAGGAGGCCCACAGTTTGCTGCTACTGCTACCGTTGAAAAAGAAATCACCCTGATCCTTGGTGCCCTTTTTTTAAGCTGTTCCATTCAACCCCCAAAGACATTGTGATGTTGATAGGACAGAGGTGATGAGAGTAAGGCCGCGCTATCTGACAGCTCTCTTAATAAAGTCAGCTGGCCCTGATAGATTTGGGATGTCAGCAACGGTGATGATGCTCAAGTCGTACTCTGACAGAATCTGAGCCTTATGGCATAACCTAGACCTCATCCACAACCATTTTGGGCAGACTTGCTGCAKCACATGGATATGAAGATTGTGTTTTATCTTTTGTTCAAGTCAAATCCACTACTGTTTAACTTATTGTACTAAGCCTAAAACAATATATGATTAAACCAAGAAATCATTAAATGTACAATTTGAGTCAATAAAACATTTTTTTAAAAAGACCAGATTTTCGTTAAGGTAAAGAAAGAACGGTGTAGATTTTAGAAATTCACTTCACAAGTCAGTTGTCTTGTCTCCAGATCATCTCTGGGTGTTGTTACCTGATGTCATCATGGTGATCGCCTCAGAGATCGCAGTGGACGTCATCAAACACGCCTTCATCACCAAGTTCAACGAGATCACGGCAGATGTAAGGATGGATCACACAGATGATAACTAATGATTCGATGAGTTGGAGTTAAAGGAACTGAAAAGCTTTCATGTCGCACACAGTCGCACACCAAGAGGGAACGGTGTATTTTGAGGTCAAATCCCATTTTTAATTCACCCACTTCAAGGAATTAATTGAAATTCACAGTTCACAAATACAACAATCCCCATTAGGAATACATTGCGCTTTTGAATGTCTTGAATAAGAATTTCAATTAATCTACTGAATAAATTGATTAAGAAAACACATTTCCCTCTGGGTGTGTGACTGTGAAATATATGTTCACTGGAGAGGGTCTGCTTCGTTCATGTTTGAAGGATTACACAGCGGTTGGCCCTGTTTTTATGTACAGCGTGGTGCTGTTGTTTAGCTAGCCGCCCACACTGCTGTGTGCCTCAATCTCTGTAGCGTGCCATGAGTCCCTCCGCTCCCCTCTGCCCTATTTCTAAATCACAACACATCACATTATGCCCCAATAGGGCTACTGGGCTAGCAACGTTCTCATCCTCAGCCACAACAACGAGCTATCCCACCGTCAATCATGACCCATCCCCAGCTCTTGTGTGGTGAGAAACCTTGCCTCAGACCCGAAGGCTTCAGATCGAAGGGCTCACACAGTCTTGTGGCGAATAGGAGATGCGGGTTTGAATTCAGTCGGAATCGTTGGTGCCGTGATTCCGCGAGGAGGAGTTGGTCATAGGGGGGAGGAGTGTAATGGCGGCAGGTTTGGTGAACCGTTCTCGCGTGACAAGTAACCTTCGCTGAGACCTGAAAACTGCCCGGGCTTTAGCTCAGCCGGCTAACACMGTCTTCAAATCCAGTCGGTCGTACTCACTTGTGGTCTAGTCTAATGGTATCAAGTGTTTTTCTCAGAGCCATAGCAGATGGTTACAAGCTTCATATCAAACCACAGTGATACATTATAATAACAAACTATGTGTTCCGTTCGTCTCTGTGATAATAACATGGCTGTTCTGTATCCGCAGGTATACAGTGAATACAGAGCCAGCCTGGCCTTCGATCTCATCAGCTGTCGGCAGAAAAACGTACGTAGCATCTCTCGAACACAGTGATTTAGGCATCCAGCTCCACTATCCCTACAGTTTCAATCAATGGGTTTTGTTCACTGCTGTAGTCGATGTGTGGCTGAGGCTTGTTTTTTGTCAATGGGCAGGCCTGCACAGACTACAGCGATTCCGTAGCCAGAAGAATGGGCTTCATTCCTCTTCCTCTTGCAGTCCTGGTAAGATCAGCCTTGTACACCAGTCCAATGCAGTGGTTCCCCTTCCATTATATGTAGATGGCCAGTGTGTTTAAGTGGGCACTAATTATATGCTTTTGATTGTGTTTGTATTGATGTCGATCAACTAACAGTTCCGTCTTGTATAACGTTGTTTATTAGTTGCACGACAATGTGGTTGACGTAACTACATTTTGTTGGATTGATTTTAATTCTGATTAGCTGTAACGTGCAACAACGTTTCTGCTGAAGCTTCTCGATGTTGTAATTGACAGCTAATCCGAGTGGTGATGAGTTCAGTGAATGTACAGGGAGCCCTTTCCTGCTCCTGTGTGTTCCTCTTTTACATGGGGTAAGACTCAAATCCAGTTCTTATTCTCTGTCGTGTTTGATGATTTGCAGTTACATAGCACCCCTTCCGCGAGTTTCGTAGACAAACCCGACGCGTCAGTCCCGCAATACGGCTAGCGTTATTTGTGAGCATAGCATTCACGCTATGTCCTAGGCGCATTTAAATGGGGGCGCCTCGATGATGTTCCCATTGAGTTACTTTAGCATGAGTCTTCACGTTAGCCCTCTGCTTGGCTTAGTTAGGGCTTTTATTTTTTGAACTTTTCTTCTTTTTTTTCACCCTGTGGGTATAAACCACTGAAGAGTTAGCCTGAGGTGAAATACAATGTTGTTATCTCCAGTGCTATTTTTTTTTTAAATAGCTGTATTCCCAACAGACCCTGGTATCTGTGAAAAGACCACAGTACGGCTTGCAAAAGCCCTCGGAGGGCATTTGGTCCACAGACCTAGATGTGGCTGTCTCTCTCGATCGTATTTCAAATGCATCATAAGCTTCAGATATGCAGAAGCCTAGTGCGTCCCGGAGCTGTTTTCTGTCCATGAACTTAGCGTTGTAAAGCCTAACTTTAATTTTCCACTGTAAAAACCCTTCATACTCAGTGTGAGGTATATGGCTGTTTTGTGGGTGGTGTTGCTATTCCCTAATACGCAGGGCTCTACACAGACCTTTTCTACAAGGAGCATGTGTGCGCCTAAGTAAAAAAATACATTTAAAAAGGCGAACACTAAGAAATTTAGGAGCACAATGAAAAACATTTGAGGTATTAAAACTAGAATCCTTAATTTTTGTAGGCCCACTGGTGTTACTAAATAAAAATTACAGGTCGCGCAGCTAAATATTTAAGCGCATATGTGTGTAAAATGGTCGCACAGTAGAGCCCTGATATGGTGAGATTGAGAAACTTTTGAATTGGCAATTTTTTTTAKATTTTATATCAAATATGTGCCATACCAGTATACCTTATCTGTATTTCCATATAGAATCAAATGTAGACCTGTTCACAATGGGGAAACAAACACACATGACTATACTGTAGTCTGCTTCTCTTCTCACTTTCACCTTGGATATCATTACTTGTCTTTTCCCTGTGTAGAATGGTGACCCTGAAAGTGCTTAACAGTATTGTGCTGCTGGGGAAGTCGTGTGTGTACGTGAAGAGAGCCAACATGGAGGACAAGCTGTTTGAGAAGCCCCCCACAGCCGCCCCCGGGAAGACGCCCAGTCGAACCAGCAAGACATCCAGGTGTACTGCCCCCTCAGGTACCCAGTGACAGACAAATACCCTAGTATTTATATTCATTTACCGTCATTTTACCAGGCGAGGGAACATCTTCTCTTTTATAATAATGACTAGGGAACAGGTAAAAACCTTGCATGAGACCATGAAGATTTGTGTTACCTCCCTGAGCCTTTCGCTCAGCGGGCTAACACAATCTGAAGGCATGAAGAAGACCCAGATTTGAACCCAGTCAGTCACATACAGCCTCAATAAGACACTCGGTTCCATTCAATTACTCATTCTTCTTAGCAATCCCAGCTTGCCAAACCCAGCCTCAAGCAAGCAGATGCGTGTTCCGACTCGGGTAATTGACCTCCCGCATCTCCACACGCGCACGCGCCTCTCCTTCATCCACATCGAAACTGCTACTGAAATTCAAAACTGAAACTGCTGCTCGATGCGGATGACCGAGATAAATTGTCAGTTGTGTGTGTGTGTAGAGCTTCAGTATTTTTTCTCCAGCATGGCAGACAAGCCCGCTGAGAGCATTAGCGCGACAAGTGACACCACGTCACATCAAAGCTTTTCTCACTCCTGTGTTTTTACAGAACCACAGTTTTCCGGCAAAATAATCAGCAGTATAGTACGTGAAATGTTAAAGTGCCAATGCATATCACGTGGGTTAGAAAGTCACTGAACGCTTGCGTTGCTATTCTTAATTAGCCCATCTATAACTGTACTGTACCCAACCCAGCTGTCTCTTCTGGGCTGCGTCCATCAGTGCACACCGTAGCAAAATGTTTTGCGTCGGAAAATGGATATGAGCGTCTCTTATTGGACGAGTTCAGGTAGTCACACCCTGTTTTAGTCCGTTTCATTCTGGATGGTGCCTATTGAATACCGCC
This sequence comes from Salvelinus sp. IW2-2015, assembly GCF_002910315.2. NCBI lineage: Eukaryota > Metazoa > Chordata > Actinopteri > Salmoniformes > Salmonidae > Salvelinus > Salvelinus sp. IW2-2015. Next base: position 21,853,842 of record NC_036848.1, read on the forward strand.
CTGGTGAAACAGGTTACTTTTAGCCCCCTGATTCCAATGGATTCCTTACTATACTAACAGACTAGTTTGCCTCGTTCTTCATAACGATTTGGTTCTAATTGGAGGTGCCATATGTTTAAGGTGCCTATGGAAAGTTTTCAGACCCCTAGACCTTTTCCACATGTTATAAAGTTACAGCCTTATTCTAAAATTTGATAAAAATGTGTTTTTTTCATCAGTCTACACACACAATACCCCATAATGACAAAGCAAAAAATAAGTTTAGAAATGTTTGTTATTTTATTTAAAAAACAGAAATCACATTCACAAAAGTATTCAGACCTTTTACTCTGTACTTTGTTGAAGCACCTTTGGCAGAGATTACAGCCTCTAATTTTCATGGTTATGACGCTACAAGCTTGGCACACCTGTATTTGGGGAGTTTCTCCCATTCTTCTCTGCAGATCCTCTCAAGCTCTGTCAGGTTGGATGGGGAGCTTCGATGCACAGCTATTTTCAGGTCTCTCCAGAGATGTTTGATCGGGTTCAAGTCCGGGCTCTGGCTGGGCCACTCAAGGACATTCAGAGACTTGTCTTGTTGGAAGGTGAACCTTCCAGTGTTCTGAAGCAGGTTTTCATCAAGGATCTCTCTGTATTTTGCTCCGTTCATCTTTGCCTCGATCCTAACTAGTCTTCCAGTCCCTGCCGCTGAAAAACACCCCCACAGCAGGATGCTGCCACAACCATGCGTCAGGGATGGTGCCAGGTTTTCTCCAGACGTGATGCTTAGCATTCAGGCCAAAGAGTTGAATCCTGGTGCCTTTTGGTAAACTCCAAGCGGGCTGTCATGTGCGTTTTACTGAGGAGTTGCTTCTGTCTGGCCACTCTACTATAAAGGCATGATTGGTGGAGTGCTGCAGAGATGGTTGTCCTTCTGGAAAGCTCTCCCATCTCCACAGAGGAGCTCTGTCAGAGTGACCATCGGTTTCTTGGTCACCTCCCTGACCAAGGACCTTTTCTCCCGATTGCTCAGTTTGGCCGGGCGGCCAGCTCTAGGAAGAGTCTTGGGTTTCCAAACTTCTTCCATTTAATAATGATGGAGGCCACTGTGTTCTTGGGGACCTTCAATGCTGCAGACATTTTTTGGTACCCTTCCCCAGACCCCAATTCCTAATTTATATGGTTATACCACTGGTTCAGTACCACAATGCATTTTCTAAAGTAGGCCTGCTGTATCCCCTGCTCATGTGTTGTTGCCTTTAGAGGAACACACATTTATTTCATGCAGTCTGGGGAATACACACACGATTTGCTGCCCGCCTGGTAAAGTCTAATTTGCAACACACTCTTTTATATGCAAGTGAAGCATGTCGGCGCCTTAGGCAAATGGCTTTCTCCATAGAGTAGTAACCCATGTGCTGATATGCTTCTTCTACTTCACTCGACTTTTATTTGAATTTATACAACGGGTGGGTCTAATCCTGAATGCTGATTTGGTTAAAAGCGCATTCCAGCTGGTGTCTATTCCACAAGTTACCACCGGCTAAATCTATGACGGTTAAATGCCTATTTGCTCTGTTCCATCTGACTGCGCAATCCACCGTCTCATCAGCCCAGGCAGGGAAGTTATACACTTGATCTCCACTATAAAAAGCATCTAGACATGATATCACATTTCTTTTAGACTAACATTTTGTTTTCAACCGTGGAGATTTGTATAAACCTTTACTGTCTGTCTCTCAGATATTTGCAACATTGTTTCTACATTTTAAATTCAATCTTCAACTGTCACATAGTAATGAATGTGTAGGGGTCGGGAGTCAGGACGAGAGGGAGTGGCAGGCAGCGGTTCTCAGGCAGTTGAAATCATGAATCAGCTGGCATCATTTTTATGGATATATACAAAAAAAAGTGCAGCTAGTTTGCAGTCTTTCCAGCTTCAGTTTGAAGTGATTATGTTAGCTGTGTTGTTCGCTAGCTCCTCTGAACAACAGTGTCCTGACGAGAGAGCACATTTGCTATACCAGGTGAAATCGCGCCTCATTAGATCATTGGTATGGATGTATCCAAATAAATGTCACTAGAAAACAGCTTATGCAAATGCAGCTACTTTGCTGTTATTCTGGCTGCACTTTTTGGCGTGACTGTAAATTAGCCGTAGTTGGCTAGCTAGCAAGCAAGGGATAAGAATGTTTCCAGTCAGTATGGCACGAACGACTGGGTCGTGTCCATACAGTAGACGGGGTCGCGACTGGTAGATGCAGTAGATACAAAAGGACTGAACGACTGGGTCGCGTCCATAGATACCGAACAACAAGACTGAACGACTGGGTCGTGTCTCTAGCAACCCTAGATTTGTGTCGGGACTATATCTTGTGGAAGGATGAATAAATGAATCAACATAACGTTTTTTATGAAAACATATCGATCATTATTTGAATATGTTGGTAACCCGTTGTAGAAAAGTGATAATGCCTGAGAAGCTGGTGTTTGGAGGATATATTGATAAATATCGAAGGGTATGAATTATTCTATTTGCCTGACCTAACTCGTGTAATGTAATGCCATTTATACTGCATACTGGCATTTAAGGCCATGATGGGTGGACTTGAGGAGTCTACTGGTATTACTGTAGATTTGTCTATTTGATCCTTCGATATAGGTACTTTTCTATTTCTATAAGTCAATGTTGTTGGTTGTCCAGTTTATTTGGTCACTCTGAAGTCAAATCTAATCAAAAAGGAAGTTTATGATGATGATGTTTAGTTGCTTACTATCTATGTGTGAGTGTTACTTACCGTTAGTGTTGCTAACTTTTCTCAAATTACCAAGTAATGCTTGTCAGTATGTTTGTTTGTGTTAAATCTACCTCTCTCTCTATGTGTCATTTGCCTCATCAGGTGATCTGTCAGGGGATCCGTGGTCTGAGCGGTCCCCATCCACTCCTTCCTGCACCTCCACCCCCCCCTCCTCTGTCACCACCCAGCCTACCCCCACCGTCATCCCCACACCACAGGCAGAGACTATGGCCCCTCCCGCCACTTCCCCAACCAGACCCTCCACCAGCCCAGAACCGGACCCTGACCCCCTCACCCCCTCTCCCCCTGCCACTCCCGAGGGGGATGGGACGGAAGGCACAGAGCTCAAGCACAGGACCCCTAAAAACGACCTGCTGGATGTAGACCGCTTCACGATATGCGGGAACCGCATTGATTGACCCCTCTGAGCCCTTCCATTGACCTTTGACCCCCCCCAAAAAAGAAGTGATAACCACTCAGGAGAGGCGGTGAGCAAGACGCTCCTCTGCACTTCTGCTCTCTTAGCAAAATCCAGCGGAAGCAGGGTATATTTATTAAGTTAGACATACAGTAAGTTATTGTGGACTCTGGGACAGGCTGCTTAATTTAAGTGTACTTGTTGTTTTTCGCCTGCGGGGTATGGGGCTCGACAAAGAGAACTACAGTTGGTTGAGCAACGGAAGACTGCCAGAGGAATTGTTGTTTTCATAGCAACCTAGTTGTCTGTACCAATGATGTATATAAACCCTGGATTGCTGATGCTATGTATTGGCCTTTGAGAAGCTTTGAAGCCACCGGTCGGCCATCTTGGCACTCCCCAGTATTACAATTAAATGTTTCAATGACAAAATAACATGTATATAAGTGTTTTGTTGTTATAGTGGGTACAATAATATTTAGTAATAAATGTTTTAATAGTATAATACAAGTATGCATTTAGATGTCTAATAGAATAAATGTGTCAAAAAACGAATGTAGTCATTAATAAATGTATTTCTATAGCTTCTAAAATCTATTTTACAATGGAGGAGGAGTACCAAGATGGCTGCACGATGGCTTCAGTACAGTACCCCATGTCAGTCATCCAGGGTGCTAGATACACATCACGTGTGTGTGTGTGTGCGCACAAACGTTGAACATGAGAAATCGGTGCCTCTTCTCAGATACACAGCAAAAGAGGAACAAAGTTATCTGTCAATGTTCTACTGTTTTATTTGGACATATTGGATCAAAATTACTGGAAAGGATCAGCTATTTGCTAATCAAAAAGCTTTACCCAGTTTATTGGCATTTTGAGGTATAAAATATCACTACTGGTATGAGCTCCATTTGGTAGTGTAAAGAACATCTCCACAGAAGTGAGATTTTTTTTAGAGAGCTTTCTTTTACAGATATTTTAATCTAATTTGATTTAAAAGAACCGAAGGTACCCTTCATTGGCATGTTTGATGGTTATATGTTTGCCAGTACCGCACGTATTACTCATAATACATGCTTTTGGGAAAAGTTCATACTAGCATTTTATGATGGCAAGAATCCCTAGTTTGCGCTGATGAAACGTTACCGTATTGTCTTAAATATGCTACAGATGACAGGGTTTGGAGCTATTTCTCTTCATTTGACGCTCATGCAATGTTTTAATTACTATTGTAATAAGGATCTATTTTTGGAGCTGCCAGTTGTAATATTTTATAGTATTTTTGCGCATGGAACGTCCACTGAACCCTCTTCCAAGGGTCACTTTTTGTACTGTTCTTATGCAAGCAATGATGGAAATCTGTCCACTTAATTTCATGTTTGGTTCATAACTTCACCATGATATGAAATGGCCCTCTTTTTGGGATGATGATGATGATGATGATGATAAATAAAAGTTATTTTGAAATTGTGGTGTCAATATCCAACAAGAACCGAGTGAGAGGGGAATCTCTCTCGGTCAATTGTCTCCTCAGGTGCTCCCAGGTGAAGCCCCTCCACCCCCTCCTGCACCTCTATCCCCTTCTTCTCTGTCACCAGCCAGCCCACCCCTTCCCCCGCCCTCACTATTGGAATAATGATTTTACCATTGATGAATGAACATGGGGAGACCCTTGTAGAGTAGATGTTATTTTACAGTTGAGGTGATCTGACGGTCACACACACACCATGGATGACCTCACCTTCTACAGACGGGGCGATGACTCAGGTAGTGTAAATCCACCCCCAGCCAAGCACGTCTTAGAGGGCTAAGCGTCTTACCTCGAAGGCTGAGCCTCTCTCCTCTCTCAGGCTTCCATGAAGCCGTTCCCTGGTAGAAGTAGTCTGGCTGGAGCCTGTCCAGTGACACAAAGCATTAAATGTATAGGCTCACTCTACGGGTTGTATTTTAACAACTAACGTTCGTTCACGTAACTCCTACCCTAACCATATATACTGAACAAAAATATAAACGCAACATGTACAATTTCAACAAGTTACAGTTCATATAAGGAAATCGGTCTGTTTAAATAAATTCATTAGGCCCTAATCTATGGATTTGACATGACTTGGCAGGGGCACATGGGAGCCAGGCCCAGCCAATCAGAATTCGTTTTTCCCACAAAAGGGCTTCATTGCGGACAAGCTGGATGGGAGGTCATGGGCTGTTGTGGTTACACGTCATCTGCAGTTGTGAGGCCAGTTGGACATACTGCCAAATTCTGTAAAACGGCGTAGGAGGCAGCTTATGGTAGAGAAATGAAAATGTAATTCTCTGCCAACAGCTCTGGGGGACATTCCTGCAGTCAGCATGCCAATTGCACGCTCCCTCAAAACGTGAAACATCTGTGGCATTGTGTTGTGACAAAACTGCACATTTTAGATTAGCTTTTTATTGTCCCCAGAACAAGGTGCACCTGAGTAATGGTCATGCTGTTTAATCAATTTCTTGATATGCCACACCTGTCAGGTGGATGGATTATCTTGACAAAGGAGAAATGCTCACTAACAGGGATGTAAACAAATTTGTGCAAAACATTTGAGAGAAATAKGATTTTTGTGCAAATGGTACATTTCTGGGATCTTTTATTTCAGCTTATGAAACATGGGACCAACACTTTACATGTTGGATTTATATTTATGTTCAGTATATGTCAATTAAAATAACATATTCCTTAAGTTTTTGTTCATACACGCACACACAGTATTTTTGCATCCAAAAAGTTTGATCCGGAACTGAGGACAATCAGACCCAAAACCAAATGGACGCAACGACAACTAGACCTGACCCATACCCTAGTGGATCAGGATCTAGACCAGACCCTAGTGGACAAAAAAATGTAGTTAATCAGCCAAGTTGCTCTTCTGGTTYACTAATAGGTCTTTGTATGTTGACTATGTCTTCTATAAGTCAAGAAATTCACCTTATTAGCGTAAAATAAATAGGGGATAGGCTATGCAGGACCCGAGGGAAAAGTTTGGGTGTATCCTGGGTCGGGTGGATCCGTGAAGACCTCTAGCACACACAGAGACACACAGTCACATCATTCTGTCTGGACTGGGTAAAGAGAAAGCATATATGCTATTTCCACTTCCTACTTTTATTCCCACGTTCACTCATGATGTGGCATCTGGGTCGAGTGACCCCTATGAACCCTGTTAACATTAGTGAGGTGTGTGTACATGTTCAGAAATACAACAAAACAGGTGTCAACATGCACCACTTCTGTTGTGACAAAAAATAACTTGTGCCGTGTTAATTATGCATCGATATAGCCTAAATATTGTATTTAATAGGCCTTTATGCTCACTTATTAAGAGAAGAATCGTCAGAATAGCATCAGGTATACAAAGTGCATCCCCTCCACTCTGTTTGTTGCTTTGATTTATCTTGACAACAGCTGTCTTTGGTCTCAACAGCTGCTTAGATTACCTTTTTGTATTCTAATGACCCTTGAAGGCTAATGGTTTAACAGGGGTTCGGCATAAAACTGAAAAAAAGGCTTTAGTTTCTTTTCCCAGACCGTGTTGCCGTGCCATTTATATGATGGCTGTTTGGGAATGTCCTCCGTATGATTTTTGATTGAATGTAGCACTGTGTGTTGACGTCTTATAAGGCATAATTGTCAGGGAACATAGGCTGAGTGGCGGTGAATAAAGATGCATAGAAATGTTGCCTAAACGACTTGAAAGGATGCACGTACATTTATCTGATCAAAGGCTGAACTGTTTCTCATCCCAACGGGAGTCTTCTGGCAGGGTCTCCCTCAAACACCTAGGAGGAAACTAGCTACTGTACGCAATCTCATTTAATAAGCATGGGCATGTTGTGCATTTCCTTTTTTTCCCCATCGACAGATCATATGCAGCAGAGGAAAGGAAAGCACTGAAAAAATGTCCACATTTACCTGTGAAGCAAAAACCAGTGAAGCAAAAATATTGTGACTGTAGTTGGTCAACATTGACCCCTTGTGTTTGGCTACTCTGGGACCACATTTAAAATAGAACGCATATCCCTATTCAAAGGGTTTTTCCATTCACCTGATCTGGTTTGCCTCCCTCAGTGTGGGTCTAATGTGTTGTGAATGCGCTGAAGGAAGGCGTTCTGTAGCCCTGATGAAAGGCCTTCCCACAGGAAGCCTGTCCAGAGGGGCCCTGGCCCGCCACATTCTTGGAAATCAACAAGGACCGTATTGTGCATGGCAATGCTGGGTGCTTCTAGATCAGCAGAGGTTGTGGTCCCAAAGTATCTTGTGTCTACCCTCTGGAGGTGGGGGGCAGGGTCAGAGTTCGGGAGGACATTGAACACCTGTGATGCGGGGTTGGGGGGGTCAAGACAGTTTGGCATCTGTTTATCTGAAAGAAGGGTAACTGACTAAAGGAACGGAAGAGCGCCCATTTTACACCCAGTGTGCCACAGCAGTATGGCAGGCTACTGTACATCTCAAAACAAATTATAGGCCTATATTCAGGAAAATCATGCACCCCATAAATCTGAGGGGGCACAAAGTACGTAACGTGAGAATGGCTGGAGGGTGATCCTGAGGGGGGATAGGCCACCTATCCGTAAATTGGATAAACTTTCATATACCTGAAACAGCTTTTTTTCCTGCAATCTAGAGCCATAATCCTTATGWTTAAATCTATGTAAAAAAATATATATATATGTTTACTTTTCTGCATATCTAAGCGTACCTCTTGAGTTGTCTGTGTCTGACTGGTAGTTATTCTTTTTTTAAGACGCTACATTTTTAAGACGCTAAATCTGCATCTCTGCAAAAAAATATGGGTAAAAGATTGAAAGGAATGTGAGTCTTATTCAATGAATTTAGTAATTGCTTACTTTTCTAAAGTCTACGAACCTTGCCAGCAGGCATGCCAGCTAAGATGGTAAAACAAGCTAGCCACTCAAACTTCATTAATAGCCTGAAATGGCTTCTTGGTAGTTAGTTATGAGGTTGGGAGTTTGGGCAACTTCAAATTGCTAGGTGGCTAGTAGTATTACAGAGAAGCAACAACAAAAATGTTTAATATATACAGTACCAGTCAAAAGTTTGGACACACCTACTCATTCAAGGGTTTTTCTTTATTTTGACTATTTTCTACATTGCAGAATAATAGTGAAGAGTGTGCAAACTTGTGTGCAAAGGGTGGCTACTTTGAAGAATCTCAAATATAAAATATATTTTGGTTTGTTTTACAGTTGTTTGGTTACGACATGATTCCATATGTGTTATTTTGTAGTTTTGATGACTTCACTATTATGTATGTAAACAGGAGAAATCTCAGGGGGCACGTGCCCCTGTTCCCACTATGGGCATGACACCTCTGCCTATCTTCATGTTCCATATTTTTAATGATAATCTTCCAGTGTATCTTCCTTCCCTAACCTAATGAGGACTGCTTCCCATTGGAATTGGACCAATTGTTTACTGGGACCAGGGGCAGATTGGCCATCTGGCAATTATGGCAAATGCTAGATGGGCTGGACAATATTTTGTTTTGGTGGGCTTTAAAAAAAATTGTTGGACATAATAGACTCACACTCACCTGGACTCCATCACCTCCTTGATTACCTGCCCTTTATATGTCACTCCCTTTGGTTTCTTCCCCAGGCGTCATGGTTTCTGTTCATGTTTCATGTTGGTGCGCCGCTTGTGTTTCTTGTTTTGGGTATTTATTAAATATATTCACTCCCTGAACTTCCTCCCCGACTCTCAGCGTACTCGTTACAGAATGAGACTCAACAAAGGGAAGCATCAGGGAGTGTTTATTTTGGTGTGTTTTTGTGTTGGAGGCGATGTCTGGGTGTTGGAGCCGGAGCTACCTGGGAGGCCTCAGCCGGTTTGTAGGCTCCCATGCCTAAGGTCGTTGCATTGTAAAGAGAAGGTTTGAAATTATATCTGTTTGGGCTTCTTGCGTTCAATTTGCCATCTACAAATTATTTGTAATTATGTTCCCGACCATCCGCTCAAGAAAAAAATTGGCCCGCGGCTGAACCTAGTTAATGATCCCTGTTCTACATTGTCACCACACTCAAAACGTCCAATTTTTGGGGGCGGCTCAAACCATGATTTGGTCAAACAGTAAAGTACATTATCCCCATTCCTTTAATGAAAGTGTCTGCCCTGCCCCTGAGTCCGTGTTGGGGCCTGCTGCTGTGATGAGCGAGCCACTCTCCTCTTCCCCCATGTGCTCGAGAGTGATGTGCGTTCTGATCGTGTAACATTTCCAAATGCAATTGCAGGAAAGCACAGCTTTGGAAGCGTCGTCCCCTTGTCCCCGTCAAAGAGAGGAGGGTCTTAACTTTCTGTAGGTATACTTTTTAACTCTAAATATTCAGCTCAATAGCAACTATTGTACAACCAAGATATTAGATATGACTGAGATATGGAGCYACGTGCAGGCAAAATGCGCACTGGCCATATGTCTCATGGGTAGTAGCCTACAAACTTTAGGACATTACATTTACACATTTACTGTTAGATGAATACATGGCTACTAGCAGTGGGTATTAAAACTTATTTGGGCTGCAAGCCCGATGTCGGTACACTTATGACAACAGCCAGCTCAAGTGCAGGGCGCGAAATTCAAAATATATTTTTTTGAAATATTTAACTMTCACACATTAACAAGTCCAATACAGCAAATGAAAGATAAACATCTTGTGAATCCAGCCAACATGTCAACATGTTTTACAGCGAAAACACCACGTATATTTATGTTAGCTCACCACCAAATACAAAAAAGGACAGACATTTTTCACAGCACAGGTAGCATGCACAAAACCAACCTAACTAACCAAGAACCAACCAAACTAACCAAGAAACAACTTCATCAGATGACAGTCTTATAACATGATATTCAATAAATCTATGTTTTGTTCGAAAAATTTGCATATTTGAGCTATAAATCAGTTTTACATTGCAGCTACCATCACAGCTACCGTCAGAAATAGCACCGAAGCAGCCAGAGTAATTACAGACACCAACGTCAAATACCTAAATACTCATCATAAAACATTTCTGAAAAATACATGGTGTACAGCAAATGAAAGACAGGCATCTTGTGATTCCAGCCAATATTTCCGATTTCTTAAGTGTTTTACAGCGAAAACACAATATAGCATTATATTAGCTTACCACAATAGCCAGAAACCACAGCAATTTTTGCCTCCTTAGCAGCAAAGTTAGCGATCGTAACAAACCAGCAAAAGATATATAATTTTTGACTAACCTTGATAACTTCATCAGATGACAGTCCTATAACATCAGGTTATACATACACTTATGTTTTGGAAAATGTGCATATTTAGAGCTGAAATCAGTGGTTATACATTGTGCTACGTAGCATCTTTTTCCCACAACGTCGGATATTTTTCTGACACTCACATATTCTGACCAAATAACTATTCATAAACATTAACTAAAATATAGTTGTATAGGAAATGATAGATAAACTAGTTTTAATGCAAAATACCTGGTGGTTAGGGAATTCTAAAAATAACTTCATTACGACATGCAGTTTACGTTATGGCGAGAGCGTGCCCAAAATCTGGGCGCAAACTACTAGTTCACATGTTCGACAGATATATGAAATAGCATCATAAAATGGGTCCTACTTTTGATGATCTTCCATCAGAATGTTGTACAAGGGGTCCTTTGTCCAGAACAATCGTTGTTTGGATTTAGAATGTCCTCTTCTCCAGTCAATTAGCACGGAAAGCTAGCAAAGTGGCGCGAAGCTCTCCTTCCTGAACAAACGCAGACAAAGCAACAAAATTTCAATAATCTAATAAAACTATATTGAAAAAACATGCTTTACGATGATATTGTCACATGTATCAAATAAAATCAAAGCCGGAGATATTAGTCGTCTATAACGACAGCTTTACAGAAGGCAATACCAGGTCCCTTCTCGCGCGTTCCAGAAAATTGGGGTCACGTCATGCCAAGAGCTGTTATTCGACCTCAGATCATGTTATACACTCCATTTCTTCTCTCACTGCCTGTTGACATCTAGTGGAAGGCGTATGAAGTGCATGTATACTAATAAATATCAAGCACATTTATAGGCAGGCCCTAGAACAGAGCATCGATTTCAGATTTTCCACTTCCTGTCAGYAYGTTTGCTGCAAAATGAGTTCTGTTTTACTCACAGATATAATTCAAACGGTTTTAGAAACTAGAGAGTGTTTTCTATCCAATAGTAATYATAATATGCATATTGTACGAGCAAGATTTGAGTACGAGGCCGTTTGAAATGGGCACCTTTTATCCAGGCTACTCAATACTGCCCCTGCAGCCCAAAGAGGTGTTAAGGAAAAGGGGGATACCTAGTCAATTGTACAATGGAATGCATTCAATTGAAATATGTCTTCCGCATTTAACTCAACCCCTCTGAATCAGAGAGGTGCGAGAGGCTGCCTTAATCGACATCCACGTCATTGGCTTACTGGCCCAACGCTTCTACCCACCAGGCTACCTGCCGCCCCTACACTGAGTGTACAAAACATTAGGAACACTTGCCTAATATTGAGTTGCACCCTTTTGCCCTCAGAGCAGCCTCAATTGTGTTGCAGTTCTTGACACACTCAAACTGGTGCGCCTGGCACCTACTACCATACCCCGTTCAAAGGCACTTTAAATCTTTTGTCTTGCCCATTCACCGTCTGAATGGCACACAATCCATGTCTCAAATGTCTCAGGGCTTAAAAATCCTTCTTTAACCTGTCTTCCCTTCATCTGCACTGATTGCAGTGGATTTAACTAGTGACATCAATAAGGGATCAAAGCTTTCACCTGGATTCACCTGGTCAGTCTATATCAAATCAATCAAATTGTAATGGTCACATACACATATTTAGCAGATGTTATTGCAGGTGTAGCGAAATGCTTGTGTTCCTAGCTCCAACAGTGCAGTAGTAACTAAAAACAATTCACAACAAAACACACAAATCTAAAAGTAAAAGAAGGGAATTAAGGAATATATAAATATTAGACTGAGCAATGTTAGAGTGACATTGACTAAAATAGAGTAGAATAGAATACAGTATAGACATATGAGATGAGTAAAGCAGGATGTAAACATGATTTCAACATTATTAAAAGTGACTAAGGTTCCCCTATTAAAGTAGCCAGTGATTCCGAGTCTATGTACATATAGAGGGCAGCAGCCTCTAAAGTGCAGGGTTGCGTAACCGGGTGGAAGCCGGATATCATATCATGGAAAGAGCAGGTGATCCTAAAGTTTTGTAAACTCAAGTGTATTTAGAGTTAGCAATCTAGTTCATGTGTGTTGAGTTTCCACTTCCACAGGTGTTGAACCCCAAATGAATAAGCCTATGATATTAGTTAGTGCACGTTAAGATGTCCAGTGCATTCAGAAAGTACTCAGACCTCTTGACTTTATTCACATTTTGTTGCTTTACAGCCTTATTCTAAAATGGATTAAATATTTTTTTTCCATCGATCTACACACAATACCCCATAATGACGAAGTGAAAACAGGTTTTTAGAAACTGTTGCAAATGTATTACAAATAAACAACAGAAATACCTTATTTACATAAATATTCAGACCCTTTGCTTTGAGACTCAAAATTGAGCTCAGGTGCATCCTGTGTCCATTGATCATCCTTGAGATGTTTCTACAACTTGATTGGAGTCCACCTGTGGTAAATTCAATTGTTTGGACATGATTTGGAAAGGCACACACCTGTCTATATAAGGTCCCACAGTCGACAGTGCATGTCAGAGCAAAAACCAATCAAATCAATCAATCAATCAATCAATCAATCAAATTTCATTTACATCAGCCGATGTCACAAAGTGCTATACAGAAACGCAGCCTAAAACCCCAAACAGCAAGCAATGCAGATGTAGAAGCACGGTGGCTAGGAAAAACTCCCTGGAAAGGCAGGAACCTAGGAAGAAACCTAGAGAGGAACCAGGCTCTGAGGGGTGGCCAGTCCTCTTCTGGCTGTGCCGGGTGGAGATTATAACAGTACATGGCCAAGATGTTGAAACGTTCATAGATGACCAGCAGYGTCAAATAAAAAGAATCACAGTGGTTGTAGAGGGTGCAACAGGTCAGCACCTCAGGAGTAAATGTCAGTTGGCTTTTCATAGCCGAGCATTCAGAGGTAGAGACAGTAGGTGTAGTAGAGAGAGAGTCGAAAACAGCAGGTCCGGGACAAGGTAGCACGTCCGGTGAACAGGTCAGGGTTCCATAGCCGCAGGCAGAACATTTGAAACTGGAGCAGCAGCACGACCAGGTGTGCTGGAGACAGCAAGGCGTCATCAGGCCAGATAGTCCTGAGGCATGGTCCCAGGGCTCAGGTCCTCTGGGAGGGGAGGGACAGGGAGAGAGAGAATTAGAGGGAGCATACTTAAATTCACACAGGACACTGGATAATAAAGGAGAAATARTCCAGATATAACAGACTGACCCTAGCCCCCCGACACATAAACTATTGCAGCATAAATACTGGAGGCTGAGACAGGAGGGGTCGGGAGACACTGTGGCCCCGCCCAACGATACCCCCGGACAGGGCCAACCAGGCAGGAAATAACCCCACCCACTTTGCCAAAACACAGCCTCCACTCCACTAGAGGGATATCTTCAAACCACCAGCTTACTACCCTGAGACAAGGCTGAGTAGCGCCAACCCAAACAGAAAGATCACGTCAGTGACTCAGCCCACTCAAGTGACAAACCGGTAAGCCAGTGACTCAGCCCCCGTAAAAGGGTTAGAGGCAAAGAATCCCAGTGAAGAAAGGGGAACCGGCCAGGCAGAGACAGCAAGGGCGGTTCGTTGCTCCAGTGCCTTTCCGTTCACCTTCACCCCCCTGGGCCAGACTACACCCAATCATAGATGAGTCTTCAATAAAGACTTAAAGGTCGAGACTGAGTCTGCGTCTCTCACATGGATAGGCAGACCATTCCATAAAAATGTAGCTATGTAGGAGAAAGCCCTGCCTCCAGCTGTTTGCTTAGAAATTCTAGGGACAATAAGGAGGCCTGCGTCTTGTGACCATAGCATACGTGTAGGTATGTACAGCAGGACCAAATGGGAGAATAGGTAGGAGCATGCCCATGTAATGCTTTGCAGTAAAACCTTGAAATCAGCCCTAGCCTTAACAGGAAGCCCGTGTAGAGAGGCTAGCACTGGAGTAATATGATCAAATTGTTTGGTTCTAGTGAAGATTCTAGCAGCCATGTTTAGCACTAACTGAAGTTTATTTAGTGCTTTATCCGGGTAGCCGGAAAGTAGAGCATTGCAGTATTCTAGTCTAGAAGGGACAAAAGCATGGATTAACTTTTCTGCATCATTTTTGGACAGAAAGTTTCTGATTTTTGCAATGTTACGATGATGGAAAAAAGCTATCTTTAAAATATTCTTGATATGTTCGTCAAAAGAGAGAATAGCGTCCATAGTAACGCCGAGGTCCTTCACAGATTTATTTGAGACGACTGTACAACCATGAAGATTAATTGTCAGATCCAACAGAAGATCTCTTTGTTTCTTGGGACCTAGAACTAGCATTTCTGTTTTGTCCGAGTTTAAAAGTAAAACATTTGCCGCCATCCACTTCCTTATGTCTGAAACACAGGCTTCCAGGGAAAGTAATTTTGGGGCTTCACCATGTTTCATCGAAATGTACAGCAGTGTGTCGTCTGCATAGCAGTGAAAGTTAACATTATGTTTCCGAATGACATCACTAAGACGTCAAATATATAGTGAAAACAATAGTGGTCCTAAAACGGAACCTTGAGGAACACTGAAACTTACAATTGATTTGTCAGAGGACAAACCAACCACAGAGACAAACTGATATCTTTCCGACAGATAAGATCTAACCCAGGCCAGAACTTGTCCGTGTAGGCCAATTTGGGTTTCCAATCTCTCCAAAAGAATGTGGTGATCGATGTCAAAAGCAGCACTAATGTCTAGGAGCACGAGGACAGATGCAGAGCCTTGGTCTGACGTCATTATTGACCACCTTCACGAGTGCAATCTCAGTGCTATGATGGTGTCTAAAACCAGAGTGGAGCATGTATTATACATTGTTTGRCTTCAGAAAGTCAGTGAGTTGCTGTGCTACAGCTTTTTCTAAATGTTTTCAGAGGAAGGGGAGATTCGATATAGGCCGATAGTTTTTTATATTTCTGGGTCAAGGTTTGGCTTTTTCAAGACAGGCTTCATTACTGCCACTTTTAGTGAGTTTGGTACACATCCGGTGGATAGGGAGCTGTTTATTATGTTCAACATAGGAGGGCTAAGCACAGGAAGCAGCTCTTTCAGTAGTTTAGTTGGAATCGGGTCCATTATGCAGCTTGAAGGTTTAGAGGCCATGACTATTTTCATCAATGTGTCAAGAGATATAGGATTAAAAAACTTGAGTGTCTCCCTTGATCCTAGGTCCTGGCAGTGTTGTGCAGACTCTACAACTGAGCTTTGGAGAAATATGCAGATTCAAATTTGCTTTCTAATGATCATGATCTTTTCGTCAAAGGTTCATGAATTTATCACTGCTGAAGTGAAAGCCATCCTCTCTTGGGGAATGCTGCTTTTTAGTTAGCTTTGTGACAGTATCAATAATACATTTAGGATTGTTCTTATTCTCCTCAACTAAGTTAGAAAAATAGGATGATCGAGCAGCAGTGAGGGCTCTTGCAGGGTACTGTCTTTCCAAGCTAGTTGGAAGCTTTCCAGTATGGTGGAGCACCATTTCCGTTCCAATTTTCTGGAAGCTTGCTTCATGGCTCGGGTATTTTCTGTATACCAGGGAGCTAATTTCTTATGAAGAATGTTTTTTGTTTTTAGGGGCGCAATTGCTTCTAGTGTATTACGCAAAGTAAAATGTAGTTCCTCAGTTGAGGTAGGACAAGGGAGGTAAGGCAATAAATATGCCATAGTGGCGAATAATTTACAACTATAACAATTATACACTGGAGGGATAGATGTGAAGAAGATGAGTGTGCAAGTAGAGATACTGGGGTGCAAAGGAGCAAAATAAATAAAATAAATAGTATGGGGATGAGGTAGTTGGATGGATTATTTACAGATGAGCTATGTACATGCGCAGTGATCTGTGAGCTGCTCTGACAGCTGGTGCTTAAAGCTAGTGAGGGAGATATGAGTCTCCAGCTTCAGTGATTTTTGCAGTTCATTCCAGTATTTGGCAGCAGAGAACTAGAAGGAAAGAACGAGGAATTGGCTTTGGGGGTGACCAGTGAAATATACCTGCTGGAGCGCGTGCTATGGGTGGGTGCTGCTATGGTGACCAGTGAGTGGAGATAAGGCGGGGCTTTACCTAGCAAAGACTTATAGATGACCTGGAGCCAGTGGGTTTGGCGACGAATATGAAGCGAGGGCCAGCCAACGAGAGCATACAGGTCGCAGTGGTGGGTAGTATATGGGGCTTTGGTGACAAAATAGATGACACTGTGATAGACTGCATCCAATTTGCTGAGTAGAGTGTTGGAGGCTATTTTGTAAATGACATCGCCGAAGTCGAGGATCGATAGGATAGTCAGTTTTACGAGGGTATGTTTGGCAGCATGAGTGACTTATGCTTTGTTGCCAAATAGGAAGCCGATTCTAGATTTAATTTTGGATTGGCAATGCTTAATGTGAGTCTGGAAGGAGAGTTTACAGTCTAACCAGACACCTAGGTATGTGTAGTTGTCCACATATTCTAAGTCAGAAATGTCCAGAGTAGTGATGCTGGACGGGCGGGCTGGTGTGGGCAGCGATCGGTTGAAGAGCATGCATTTAGTTTTACTTGCATTTAGGAGCAGTTGGAGGCCAAGGAAGGAGAGTTGTATGGCATTGAAGCTCATCTGGAGGTTAGTTAACACAGTGTGAAGGGCCAGAAGTATACAGAATGGTGTTGTCTGCGTAGAGGTGGATCAGAGAATCACCAGCAGCAAGAGTGACATCATTGATGTATACAGAGAAGAGAGTCGGCCCGAGGATTGAACCCTGTGGCACCCCCATAGAGACTGCCAGAGGTCCGGACAACAGGCCCTCCGATTTGACACACTGAACTCTGTCTGAGAAGTAGTTGGTGAACCAGGCGAGGCAGTCATTTGAGAAACCAAGGCTGTTGAGTCTGCCGATAAGAATGTGGTGATTGACAGAGTCGAAAGGTCGATGAATACAGCTGCACAGTATTGTCTCTTATCGATGGCGGTTATGATATTGTTTAGGACCTTGAGCGTGGCTGAGGTGCACCCATGACCAGCTCAAAAACCAGATTGGATAGCGGAGAAGGTACGGTGGGATTCGAAATGGTCGGTGATCTGTTTGTTAACTTGGCTTTCGGAGACCTTAGAAAGGAAGGGTAGGATAGATATAGGACTGTAGCAGTTTGGGTCTAGAGTGTCTCCCCCTTTGAAGAGGCGGATGACCGCGGCAGCCTTCCAATCTTTGGGGATCTCAGACGATACGAAAGAGAGGTTGAACAGGCTAGTAATAGGGGTTTCAACTATTTTGGCTGATAATTTTAGAAAGAGAGGGTCCAGATTGTCTAGCCCGGCTGATTTGTAGGGGTCCAGATTTTGCAGTTCTTTCAGAACATCAGCTATCTGGATTTGGGTGAAGGAGAAATGGGGGAGGCTAGGGCAAGTTGCTGTGGGGGGCGCAGGGCTGTTGACCGGGGTAGGGGTAGCCAGGTGGAAAGCATGGCCAGCCATAGAGAAATGCTTATTGGAATTCTCAATTATAGTGGATTTATCGGTGGTGACAGTGTTTCCTAGCCTCAGTGCAGTGGGCAGCTGGGAGGAGGTGCTCTTATTCTCCATGGACTTTACAGTGTCCCAGAACTTTTTAGAGTTTGTGCTACAGGACAAACAAACTGCTTGTGTATATTGGTTCCTAACTTCCCCATCGATGCTAATTTGATTGCAGTATGCCACAGGATGTTTTTGTGCTGGTCAAGGGCAGTCAGGTCTGGAGTGAACCAAGGGCTATATCTGTTCCTGGTTCTACATTTTTTGAATGGGGCATGCTTATTTAAGATGGTGTGGAAAGCACTTTTAAAGAATAACCAGGCATCTTCTACTGACGGGATGAGGTCAATATCCTTCCAGGATACCCGGGCCAGGTGATTAGAAAAGCCTGCTTGCTGAAGTGTTTTAGGGAGCGTTTGACAGTGATGAGGGGTGGTCGTTTGACTGCAGACCCATTATGGACGCAGGTAATGAGGCAGTGATCACTAAGATCCTGGTTGAAGACAGCAAAGGTGTATTTGGAGGGTAGGTTGATTAGGATGATATCTATGAGGGTGCCCATGTTTACGGATTTGGGGTTGTACCTGGTAGGTTCATTGATAATTTGTGTGAGATTGAGGGCATCAAGCTTAGACTGATTATGATCAGTGATTAGTTCATTGACTAATAACTGCCTTGGAAGTGAGGGATCTAACATTAAGTAGCCCTATTTTGAGATGTGAGATATCACAATCTCTTTCAATAGTGACAGGAATGGAGGATATCTTTATTGTGGAGCTAGAGGAGTTAGAGCCCTGTCTATGTTCATAGATAAGTTGAGAGCACCCCTCCAACTAGTATGAAGTCCGTCACTCCTCAGCAGGCTAGGCTTGGTCCTGTTTCGGGGTGAGTCCCAGAAAGAGGGCCAATTTGAGCAATCGGGGGAGAAGGGCCTTGGTCAGGGAGGTGACCAAAAACCCGATCGTCACTCTGATAGAGCTCCAGAGTTTCTCTGTGGAAATGGTAGAACCTTCCAGAAGGACAATCATCTCTGCAGCACTCCACCAATCAGACCTTTATGGTAGAGTGGCCAGACGGAAGCCACTCTACAGTAAATGACACATGACAGCCCGCTTGGAGTTTACCAAAAGGTACCTAAAGGACTAACCATGAGAAACAAGATTCTCAGGTCTGATCAAACCAAGATTGAACTCTTTGGCCTAAATGCCAAGGGTCACGTCTGGAGGAAACCTGGCACCATCACTACGGTGAAGCATGTTGGTGGCAGCATTACACTGACACTCTACAAAATGGCGCCGACAGAGAGGGCTGCCTCGCTTCTAGTTCTTAGGAAACTTTGCAGTATTTAGTTTTTTTATGTATTATTTCTTACATTGTTAGCCCAGAAAATGGTTTGTGTTATCACATACAGCCGGCCAGAACTATTGGATATCAGAACGGTGAAAACTCACCAGCACTACCAGCATTACGACCAGGAATACAACCTTCCTGAAGCGGATCCTTTGTTCGCACCACCCAGGGCAATTGAACTGATTACAGAGGCCGACCCAAAACAACGCCGGCGGAGAAGAGGGATTCGGAACGGTCTTTTGGTCAGACTTAGGAGGCGAGCACACCACACATCTCTTCCGAGTATATTTCTTGCTAATGTTCAGTCCCTGAATAACAAAGTTGACGAGATCAGGGCAATGGTTTCTTTCGAGAGAGACATCAGGGATTGTAACACACTCTGTTTCAAGGAAACATGGCTCACTCGGGATATACTGTCAGAGTCGGTCCAGCCATCTGGTGGTGTAATTGTAATAACATACATGCACTCAAGTCCTTTTGTTCAACCGACCTAGAATTCCTCACAATCAAATGCCGACCGTATTATCTCCCAAGATAATTATCTTCGGTTATTGTCACAGCTGTGTATATCCCCCCTCAAGCCGATACCACGACTGCCCTCAAGGAACTTCACTAGACTTTATGCAAACTGGAAACCATATATCCGGAGGCTGCATTTATTGTAGCTGGGGACTTTAACAAGGTAAATTTGAGGAAAAGGCTACCTAAATTCTATCAGCATATTGACTGTAGTACTTGCGCCGGAAAAAACACGCAACCATTGTTATTCCAACTTCTGGGATGCATACAAGGCCCTCCTTTTGGCAAATCTGACGACAACTCCATTTTGCTCCTCCCTTCCTATAGGCAGAAACTCAAACAGGAAGCACCTGTGCTAAGGACTTTTCAACGCTGGTCTGACCAATCGGAATCCACGCTTCAAGATTGTTTTGATCACGCGGACTGGAAATATGTTCCGGGTAGCTTCAGAGAATAATATCGATGTATATACTGTGACGGTTACTGAGTTTATCAAGACGTGTATAGGAGATGTTGTACCCACTGTGACTATTAAAACCTACCCTAACCAGAAACCGAGAATAGGTGGCAGCATTCGCACAATATTGAAAGCCCGAACCACTGCATTTAACCATGAAAAGGTGACTGGGAATATGGCAGAATACAAACAGAGTAGTCATTCCCTCCAGAAAGCAATCAAACAGGCAAAACGTCAGTATAGAGACAAAGTGGAGTCGCAATTCAATGGCTCAGACACAAGATGTATGTGGCAGGGTCTACAGACAATCACGGACTACAAAAGAAAAACCAGCCACATTGTGTACAACGACGTCCATTCTAGCGTGTTATGAAGAAAGTGTATTAGATATTTGTTGTGAAATTGTTAGATATTACTTGTTAGATATTGCTGCACTGTCGGAACTAGAAGCGCAAGCATTTCGCTACACCCGCAATAACATCTGCTAAACACGTGTATGTGACCAATAAAATTTGATTTGGGATGTTTTTCAGCGGCAGGGACTGGGAGACTAATCAGGATCGAGGGAAAGATGAAGGGAGCATAGTACAGAGATCCTTGATGAAAACCTGTTCCAGAGTGCTTAGGACCTCAGACTGGGGCAAATGTTCATCTTCAAATGTGACAATGACCCTAAGCACACAGCCAAGACAACACAGGAGTGGCTTCGGGACAAGTCTCTGAATGTCCTTGAGTGGCCCAGCCAGAGCCCAGACTTGAACCCGATCAAACATCTCTGGAGAGACCTGAAAATAGCTGTGCAGCGACGCTCCCCATCCAACCTGACAGAGTTTGAGAGGATCTGCAGAGAAGAATTGGAGAAACTCCTCAAATACAGGTGTGCCAAGCTTGTAGCGTCATAACCAAGAAATTTAGAGGCTGTAATCTCTGCCAAAGGTGCTTCAACAACGTACCGAGTAAAGAGTCTGAATACTTACGTTTAATATATATTTTCTACAATTTCGAAAAATCTGTTTTTGCTTCGTCATTATGCGGTACTGTGTGTAGATTCATGAGGAAAAAACAATGTCATCAATTTTAGAATAAGGCTGTAACGTATCAAAATGTGGGAAAAGTAAAGGGTCTGAATACCTTCCCGAATGCATTGTATATTCCGTACTTTCCCATCTACCGGCCATTTAGTTTGAATAATCGGTGCCTTCCACCAATTTCCACACACTCTTTCTGCATTGGTGTTGGCTTTTTCTTTTCTGCAACCTGTGGTCTTCGTCCCTCTATTTGAATTTTATATCCTCCCACCATTCAATATTTGCCCGTAAACATGTCTACCCGTTTACTCCTGTCACTGTCAGCTTTGGGCCCTTTACCGTGCATCCTGGAGTACTTGCTCTGCCTAGTACTCTGTAGTCACGTTTCCCTTCATAACATTGCCAGCACACAGCCACAATTCCTCCCAGGATCACTGCAATCCTAACCCCCTCTACATATTTTGGGCATTGGTGACAATGGGATGGATTCATATCTGTATGGGTAGGACACCAAGGTTTTCTTGCCATCTAGGGGTGTCTGTGAACACAGTTCCATAGAACATCATCCATGTTAGTATCAAGTAGTTTGGAAGTTGTAGGATTATCACCCTGATCTATAAATTACTAGATGCCATTACCTCCCCTCCCGTTCAAAACAACTCATCACCCCTCTTTATTTAAAGGTGCACAATTTCTACACTATTTCCTACTCCTTATATGGTTGTTTTGAATTCAAAAGGATGGCAGTCAGTATACGCCTTCTCCCTCTTCATTCTCTGCTACTTTTTTAACCTCTCTAAGCAGCTCCACTTAATCTTATTTCCGGGCGCACATCCTGTTTATTGCTGCACTCACACAGCACTTTCCTATCATCGACAATAGTAGCCTTCCAGCTAGTGCACCCACTATTGTTAAAAACACTCTAGCCCATTCCCGCAGCATATACTTCAACGAGTCCCAACCTACTGTTACTCCTTCCACAACCGTCTCCACTACCTCTCTCTCTCCCTCCACTGCTGCTTGCCCCCATAACTCTGCGATAGTACAGTCACGATCCTCACACTGGAGCCATTCCTGTACTGCTTCCTCCACTTAGCGTTGGTATACGGTACATTTTGTTACTCCCAACCCAATCTAATCCTTTCTGCACTTTTCCATGACACAAATCTCTCCGCCATTCATGAACTCTATGTCCGTTCAACAGAGGATTCTCTACATGCATGGCTGGATGTTTAAATTCCTATTTTTTCCTAACTACCCAATAAAAGATTATTAAGCCATTCAAACGACCATTCCTGAGGAAAAAGCCTGTCCCATAATTCCCCCACTTACATAACTCCTGCAAGACACCTGCCTACTTACTATTCTAACCATTTCTTATCTTTCAATTGCTCCCATCTAATCTTTGCTGGAATCCATTTCTTACATCTCTTAACCCAAAACGGTCCAGGCTCCCTCTGGCCCGTTCTATAACCACCTCTTTTAATATCTTAGACATTAACCACGGAACCGGGCCCGTAGCGAGGTACTGGTAGCTAGGCCAGTAATTGTTTCGCCAGTCTAACTTACCCAAACATGGTTTCACATAATTATTTCAACACTTCTGTAGTTTGTAATCCCCAACATACTCTACCCCGATCCGTAGTAAAGACCAGTGTGTAAGACCTTAAAGCACTTTTAACAGTACCTGACCGCTGAAGCCCTGTGCAACTATATAACCAGTATCCCTCTTCCATTGGTCTTGTTTGACATATTGGGCTTCTAGGATTTCCTGATMAATTCCTTTTTAAATGAATCTACGGTGAAGTCCCTTCCCTCCAGCACCTCTGCAATTGTCTTACTCACACACTTATCCAGCTCTCTAAAAGGTGTTTTGTTAACCCCCTCCAAGTCCCCAGGACTAGTCTGGCGTTGCACGCACATCTTGTCTTTCACATTCTTCTATGGGGGAGCAGGTATAAGGTAACAGGTATTTTCCACACCCAGGGTAGAGTCTTATTAATCTCACTATCCAACCCTACCCTCATTATACTGTGACAGCCTGGCCAATTACTCCCACCCATAGGATAAATGGTTACAGTTATTGGGGCCACACCCCCATGAGGGGTATGGTTGTCCATTCACCTACAGTCCTTTATTCAGTACGGATAAAGGACTGGGTATACCTTAGTCTGTCTACGGCCTCGTGATTTTCCTTCAAGAGGTTCGCTCTGGGTCCGTTTTGCATTAACCGACTTCTCTGTTCTGGGGAATGTCAGATTTAAGTGACCACAGGGTATGTTAGCCTTACCCTCCACTTGTAAGGCTTTATCTTCTAGCCCAGAGCACTGTGACCCAGTATAAGTATTTACAGTCCCAGTTCAAATCCAAAACCCAGTAACCAACCTCATCATTTAAGTGACAGTCAACCGTCAACCGTCCACTGTCCAATTCACAAGTCTCTGCGCGCATCCAGCTCGAGTTTCATTGAACTCTTTCCCTACTTCCCTCAAAATATTTTCCCATTTCTACTGAAATTCCAGTTCCTGAATAGCGAACCCCTTTTAATGGAGTTCATTCCCAGCCCCCATTCACATATCCTCAGGAGGGCATGGGTCTCAAACAGTGGAATGTAGTCAGTCTGGTTTAATCTTTCCGTTGTCTTTATCCCTGCTCTACCATGCATTCGTTCCCAGCCTGGCTCCCCAATCAAGTACAGAGTCACCTCCGTCAGTACTAGAAACAACATGCCCATGCTCCCATGGTAACAGTATTTACACTTTGTTTGACGACCCTGCTTTACGAGAGGTTCATCGTCTGAGAACGTTAGGGAGTCTAAAGAAGAGCGAACGTTTCCTGGAAGGCTCCCTACCATGCCCAGCTCTTCCTCCTTCTCCATTGTCTATACTCACCCTTTTCTCAGGATCTCTGGCCTCCTTCTTTGGGGCACTTTGTTTACCGTTTTTACCGCTTACTTTAGGTGGTTTCAGTTTCGGTCTTCCTGGTGCTACCTGCATAAAGAGTGAAAAAACACCTTTGCGTGGCACCACACCTTAATAGTTATTTCAAACAATTGTCTGGCTGCTCCCCTCTGGGAGGGGCTTCCTATTCCCTGAGATCATCAAGTGACCCTGAATTGCGTTAGTCCCCCTCCTAGCTCTAATGGTCACCCTTTTCTCTCTGCATTTTTCACACTTAAACAACTGGGCACCATCCCACTTACAGGTACAGTCAGTGGGCATCATTACTTTATTACCCTTATTTTCCCACTCCTCAGCTATTTTCAGTCTAGAGAGTAGGTTAAATACTATCCATCTAATCTTATCAGGGCATCGTTCCCGCCCAGTATCCTTCTTGGCCTTTCCTTCCCAGGACTCTTCCAGACTACTGGCAACGGCGTCCCGGGGCAGGTGGCCCACTTGCAGTCTACAGCCACTTCAGACCTTCAGACACCTTGCTAGTCATGCCGTCCTTCGCAAGCTCTAGTAGCGGTAAGGCTTTTCTGAGCCATATGTGGGTGTGTCCCCTTCTTACAAGCACTAGGCCCTTCACATTCATTACTTCCACCAACAGAGGAAATGCTACTTGGGCTCTAGGTTCGGTCATGGAGTGCTGATTTAGCCCACCTTTCCGATACTAGGTTATTAGCTAATCACAATGGGTTTTAATTGATCTGCGCACTGTATTCCTACTTTTTCAGACAAGGCCATGTTAGCGTCTAGGACTTGTATTACCTTATCCTTTTGGTCGTATTTTCATTGAATAGGTCTGCCACCTGTGTCCCTTTCCTATGTCTTAATCTACACTTCTTGCCCCGTGGAGAGAGGACAGTGTGGTATCCCCAACGGTACCTTTCCTGGATATTTCTGGAGTCTCAAATGTAGTTCGTGTAGTTCATGTAGTTCGTACGCAGGCATATTT
Organism: Salvelinus sp. IW2-2015; assembly: GCF_002910315.2. Classification (NCBI taxonomy): domain Eukaryota; kingdom Metazoa; phylum Chordata; class Actinopteri; order Salmoniformes; family Salmonidae; genus Salvelinus; species Salvelinus sp. IW2-2015. The sequence continues at coordinate 21,879,067 of NC_036848.1, forward strand.
CTATTATCTTGGATTCTATTGTTTATAAATGATCCTAATTCTACTATTTTGTCACTCCAGTGTTCATCATTCAGATCTTTCGCTATTCCAATTTTTTTACGAGTGCAATAGATCTCTCTACCAGGCCCTTCGATTGTTTACGGGGGACGGAACTCATACTATCCCATTTTCCTCACACCATTTATCTATCAATTTCTTTTTAAAACGGGAACCATTGTCGTTCTTAATTCCCTAGTTATTCCTAAATGTTGGCACCCTAATTGTAAGGTGGCCAATGTTTGCTTCCATGCCAGTAGCTTTTCTTATTGGCCTCACTATTGCATGTACAGGAGTCAGCATGAGCACATGCATAATCCTCCCCCTTCTGGCCTTTCACTGGCAACGGTCCCATCATATCCTTTTTATGGTTAGACCAGGTTGCCGTTTTCCTGTTTTACTAGGGTTATACGTTTGACATGTAGCACGGTCTTCCACTGTATTAGCCAATGTTTTACTTTTCACTGTATATCCCATTGCTTTRAGCATTTCCCTAGTTCATTTGATCCCTTGGTGTCTTAAACCCATAGGGACACCAGAGATCAGCTCAACAGCGGCTTCCTCAGTAACCATTTGCCCATCAGAAGTATTTTCCCAGCTCCACCCCGCCCCTACCGCTATTATACTGCTCATCTGAGCAATAGCGTCCACTTCCTCATTTCCCTGCCAGGACTTTCCTTACTTCACATGAGCTTTCCGGTGTATTATTTAACGTTGCAGGTCCATTAGCAACTCAGCTATCTTAGCCTATACAACTGGTTAGCAAACTGCTTTCTCTTGGCTCCTTCATGGCCATTTTGTTCCCATATCCCTAAGTCTTCTTTTAGGGCTCTACGGTAGTAGTCACTCTCAGTTATTATCATCAAGTTGTGTATGTGTTTTTGTCTTTAGCTTTCAATAGTCCTTCCAGTATCGCTGTTACTTCAGCTGTCTGAGGTTACCCACAAAAGCCATAAGTGTCTAGTAGATGTTTATCTCTAGCCAAGAAGTCTATATGTTGTCTCTCTTAGGCAACACTGTCTATATGTAATATGTTCATCAGACTGAAGCAAGGTTGTCACGGGTACCGCCTGTGTTTGCATAACCCAGCTTCCGGTAGCAATCTGTTGGAGTTCAGATCAAAACTGCCAGCACTTCCTCTCGAGGAAGCACTGCGAGCCCAGGTGCTGTTGCTGTTTAACATCTCAGAGCTAGAGTCATCTCCATCTGATTCTTCTAATGCTTCTTTTCTTTTAAGTTTCAACTTTAATTATTATTTTTTATCTTTCTCCTAAGTTCCTGCAACATGACATCATGCAGCACTTCCATTAAATACTTTTTGAGAGGGAGAATGAGGCCCTGAGCTAATATTAAGTGCTTAGTGGAGGGGTGGTTGGCAAAATTTCCATAATCCCCATAAGTGAACCGTGTCTCACGTGTTCCCTCATCCATCTTATCCACCCATGATCTAGGAGGGGTAACAATGGGCTGTTCTGTCCTAAGAACATATACTTAACAAAAATATAAACGCAACATGTTTCATGAGCTGAAATAAAAAATCCCAGGAAGGTTCTATATGCACAAAAAGCTTATTTCTTTCAAATGTTGTACACAAATTTGTTCACATCCCTGTTAGTGAGAATTTATCATTTGCCAAGATAATCCATCCACCTGACAGGTGTGGCATATCAAGAAGATGATTAAACAGCATGATCATTACACAGGTGCACCTTGTGCTGGGGACAATAAAAGGCCACTCTAAAATGTGCAATTTTGTGACACAACACAATGCCACAGATGMCTCAAGTTGAGGGAGCGTGGAATTGGCATGCTGACTGCAGGAATGTCCACCAGAGCTGTTGCCAGAGAATTTWATATTCATTTCTCTACCATAAGCCACCTCCAACGTTGTTWTAGTGAATTTGGCAGTACGGACTAAAAACCGCAGACCACGTGTAACCACTCCAGCCCATGACCTCCACCCGGACAGCTGATGAAACTGAGGAGTATTTCTGTCTGTAATAAAGCCCTTTAGTGGGGAAAAACTCCTTCTGATTGGCTGGGCCTGATCCACAGTGGGTGGGCCTATGTACACACTGGGTGTGGTGGGTGCCTGGAGGTGTCCTGGAGTGTCCCCTTGATCTTGTCCTCTGTCCTGACCGTATGTCTGTGGGCTCCCACTCCCCACCCGTGTGGTCATTTCATTTCCTATGTATGTGGTTCCACATGATCCGTTCACCCCCATTCCTGGACCATATTAATCAATTCTAATTCCCCGCTGATAGTCACCTTGGGAGTAGGCCACAATCATTATGCATCTCAACCCTGAGGGCTCCTTATGGTACCTGTCCAAGTACCATTTCAGTCCCTCTATTCTGGCTTTTGCAGATTCCTCTATGGTACCCCCAAATATCTAATCGAGATCCTGCCCAATAACTAATTTCCTGCGCTAAACCTCCTGCATTATTCAGATAATCATTGGCGGCATTGGTAATGGCCTGAGTGTGTGCCCCGCAGATGTTGCCTTCCGCCAGAGTGATCCTTATTTCGGGTTGGCAGGGAGACACTATAATTCTCTTTATTTCCAGGGGCATAGTGGCGGGATGTTGCTTAGGAGCTGACCCATCTCCATTCGCCTCCCTTTTCCTTTTGCTATTTCCCCCGCCTGACCCAGGCTCACTTTGGTCTCGGACCCCTGTGGATGTGCCACCCCTGCTCATTTCCTTTTGTTCTCTAGGTTCTGTAATCATAGAGGTTTTATCTGCAACCATCTCTCTCTGGGTTGCCCTGGGTGAGGTTCTAGCCACTCGTACTGGCTCATTAGTTTTCTCTAAACACTCTGGGTTTAGAGGAGGCAACTACTACTCTGCTATCACCAGTCCTTTCAATCCAGGACCAATGCCATGGCAGTGTCCTCCCCGGACTGGCGTCTAGCGTTTCGTGTCTCTCCTCCTCTTRTGACTCAACATCCACCCATACTCTCACTCCCATCTGTCCCAGAAACGTACTCCACCCCTTCGGCGCCAGATCCCCCCTTTTCCTCCTGAGGGGACCCGTCAAATCTCAGGATGTTCGTTTCGCAACTCTGGGCATGTCTACTTTCTTCCCTTCGAGRCCCATGTATCCCTACTTCCTTTGGAAGGGAAGTCGAAGGGTGTCCGTAAGAAAACGCTTTTTGCTAAGAGGGAGGTGAAGGTAGATTTTGAGGAGCCAACCCTGCCAGGTCTATGGCCTAGAACGTCTCCCTTCAGGTAACTGGTCCTGTCTGTCCCTCTTCTCACGCAGCTGTAAATAGTGTGCGTGCCATCCCGTTTCTGAGGACACCATCGGTGTTGACGTCATAGGGGACACTGCATTACTGCTTGCCCCTCTCCCACCCGTCGCTTCCCCAGGGCCCCTCGTTCACCATTTCTACCTTCTTAAGTTACTAAACCCACACACTGCACTCGGCACTCCCCTCTCATAGTGTAAGCTGAATTTATGGACTGCTTGTGTTACTATTGTGGGTGTGACGTTCATGACATTCTCTGGATCCACATACTCACATGTCCGTACAATCAAGGTGGGGTCATACTTACCAAACGCCACCAACCATCTGTCCATTTTCCCTAAATTTCCCTCCTTCTTACATTTTTTTGCCAGGCCACCCAATTCTCCAGTGTTGCTTCTGCCAGTACACCGGAGAGAGGGGCTCTGGTCAGTATCAGTCCATGCTGCCTTATAAACGGATTCCAGTAGAATTGCCCTCCTTTCAGCTCTAACATTACCTTAACCCATTTTTTACAGTTAATTTCTCCTCTCATTATTAACATCCCTTTTTCTTTTTCTGGCAAATTATCCCACACTTCTAGGACGGGTATTAGGGTCACTGGTATTGCTGAGCCTTCGTTTGAACCATTTTGATTCCTTTTACTTATATCTTATCCAAAATTAAAAGGCCTTTTCTTCACTAGTTACTTTAAGTTGCTTTATCTGCTACCAGGTATATCCACCATGGCTATCCTGCACAGTTACTTTAGGTCATAAAACGTAACCATTTACCAATCTAGGGTTATAGACCGGTTGTCCCTAATTGGATTGAATTAGTTAAGACACTTAGAGTTTTACTGTTTTTCACAGGGCCCCTTCTAGTGTGGCGCTTCGCCTTTAAATCTGTTAACCAGTTACTTTAGGTTACTCTATAAATGTTTAACTATTTAGGGCCCCACCTTGGGTGTCAAGAARGTCGAAGTGACTAGTATGGCCGCCTTCACTACTACGCAGGTAGTCTTACCTGTGGATCTTCTCTTGACCACACAGGGTGGGTCAACTACCACCGCGCGCCGGTAGGCCTGGATTATCCCGCGGTATGAGCTTCTTTGCTGGTGAGGGGGCCTCCCTGTCTTTCTACCCCAGGCTGWGTTAGCTTTATCAACCTGGGTCACCCCTCTTGGTCCATCTCTTGCTTGCCACAGAGGTTAGCTCACTCCTTCCTACTGTTAACACTTCACAGGTAGTTTGTGARGCAGTATACTACGRGTCAGCSMGYCTATTTTTGTGTACAACACCAAMGAGCAATCCAATATTTARTTATAGTCAGCTCTGCACTATTTTAACGTGGGTCAGCTCTTACTACGTGTTACACTACATGGCCAACAGTATGTGGACTCCCCTTCAAATMAGTGGATTCAGCTATTTCAGTCACACCTGTTGCTGACAGGTGTTGAGCACACAGCCATGCAATCTCCATAGACAAACATTGGCAGTTGAAGGGCCTTCACTGAAGAGCTCAGTGACTTTCAATGTGGCACCGTCATAGGATGCCACCTTTCCAACAAGTCAGTTCCTCAAATTTCTGCCCTGCTAGAGCTGCCCCGGTCAACTGTGCTGTTATTGTGAAGTGGAAACATGGAAACGTCTAGGAGCAGCAATGGCTCAGCCACYAAGTAGTAGACCACACAAGCTCAAAGAACTGGACCGCCAAGTGCTGAAGAGCGTACTGTGTAAAAATCTTCTGTCCTCGGTTGCAACACTCGAGTTCCAAACTGCCTCTGAAAGCAACGTCAGCACAATAACTGTTTGTCGTAAGCTTCATGTAATGGGTTTACATGGTCGAGCTGCCGCACACAAGCCTAAGATCACCATGAGCAATGCCAAGCGTCGGCTGGAGTGGTGTAAATCCCATCGCCATTGGACTCTGGAGTAATGGAAACGCGTTCTTTGGAGTGATGAATCACGCTTCACCATCTGGCAGTCCGACAGACAAATCTGGGTTTGGCGGATGCCAGGAGAACGRTACCTGCCCGAATACATTGTGCCAACTGTAAAGTTTGATGGAGGAGGAATAATGGTTTGGGTGAAGGGAAATCTGAACGCTACAGCATACAATGACGTTCTAGACCAGGGGTGTCAAACTCATTCCACGGAGGGCCTAGTGTCTGCAGGTTTTTGGTTTTTCCTTTCAATAAAGCCCTAGACAACCAGGTGTGGGGAGTTCCTAACTAATTAGTGATGTTAATTCATCAATCAAGTACAAGGGAGGAGCGAAAACCCGCAGACACTCGGCCCCCCGTGGAATGAGTTTGACACCTGTGTTCTAGACGATTCTGTTTCCAACATTGTTGCAACAGTTTGGGGAAGGTCCTTTCCTGTTGTAGCATGACAATGCCCCTGTGCACAAAGCGAGTTCCATACAGAAATCGTTTGTCGAAATTGGTGTGGAAGAACTTGACTGGCCTGCACAGAGCCCTGACCTCAACCCCATCGAACACCTTTGGGATGAATTGAATGCCGACTGTGAGCCAGGCCTAATCGCCCAACATCAGTTCCTGACCTCACTAATGCTCTTGTGGCTGAATGGAAATAAGTCCCCGCAGCAGTGTTCCAACATCTAGTGGAAAGCRTTCCCAGAAGAGTGGAGGCTGTTATAGCAGCAAAGGGGGGGACCAACTCCATATTAATGCTCATGATTTTGGAATGAGATGTTCAATGAGCAGGTGTCCACATGCTTTTGGCAGTGTAGTGTGTCTCACCTTTCACCAAGGATATGTTCAACCCCGGGGTTATACTGTTCGACACTTTGTCTGAGTAAAGACAAACTATAAATACCCAGTGCTCCTTTTGTGTGTCTTTTACACAACTACCCTTGAGCTCCCCTGTGGTTCGAGCCCACAATATAGTCTGGCCGCAGACACCTAAGGTGAACCCACTGAGCCTGTAGTTGTTACAATGCTTCTCTTCTTCTTCAGCACTTTATTCAACAAATAATTGAACAAGTTAATGAAAACAAGTAACACTTCTCTTTCGGTACCACAGTTTCACAACTGATGGATTTTACAGATTTTTAAATATAGCAATTATAATGTAAAAGCGTCTAACAATAACAATCAAGATCTGTTCTTACCTTACCCCAAAAGTCTTCTAACTTCTAATACATCATTCAGCTCCTGATCTGTCTTCACCCAGAATCTCCGCTCTGCTTTCCCTATCTTTTACATGGGGTTTTTATACCCCTTAACTGCCCAAGCCTCCTTTGACTACAGACACACAAGAAATCCCCCCACTTACACATGACATTTGAGCAAACACATTGTCTCCTTTACATGTGATGTTCAGACAGAGTCAGATAACACAATGTCTCCTTTACATGTGATGTTCAGACAGAGTCAGGTAACAAATCGGTTCTATTTTTGTTTATTTGTTATATATATATATATAAGTCGGAAGTTTACATACACATAAGTTGGAGTCATTAAAACTCGTTTTTCAACCACTCAACAAATTTCGTGTTAACTATAATTTTGGCAAGTGGGTTAGGACATCTACTTTGTGCATGACACAAGTCATTTTTCCAACAATTGTTTACAGACAGATTATTTCACTGTATCACAATTCCAGTGGGTCAGAAGTTTACATACACTAAGTTGACTGTGCCTTTAAACAGCTTGGAAAATTCCCGAAAATGATGTCATGGCTTTAAAAGCTTCTGATAGGCTAATTGAGGTGTACCTGTGGATGTATTTCAATGCCTAACTTCAAATTCAGTGCCTCTTTGCTTGACATCATGGGAAAATCGAAAGAAACCAGACAAGACTTCAGAAGAAAAATTGTAGACCTCCACAAGTCTGGTTCATCCCTGGGAGGAATTTCCAAACGCATGAAGGTACCACGTTCATCTGTACAAACAATTGCACGCAAGTATAAACACCATGGGACCACACAGCCGTCATACCGCTCAGGAAGGAGACGCGTTCTGTCCCCTAGACATGAATGTACTTCGGTGCGAAAAGTGCAAATCAATCCCAGAACAACAGCGGAGGACCTTGTGAAGATGCTGGAGGAATCAAGTACAAAAGTATCTACACAGTAAAACGAGTCCTATATCGACATAACCTGAAAGGCCGCTCAGCAAGGAAGAAGCCACTGCTCCAAAACCGCCATAAAAAAGCCAGACTATGGTTTGCAACTGCACATGGGGACAAAGATCATACTTTTTGGAGAAATGTCCTCTGGTCTGTTGAAACAAAAATAGAACTGTTTGGCCATAATGACCATCGTTATGTTTGGAGGAAAAAGGGGGAGGCTTGCAAGCCGAAGAACACCATGGTGGCAGCATCATGTTGTGGGGGTGCATTGCTGCAGGAGGGACTGGTGCACTTCACAAAATAGATGGCATCATGAGGTAGGAAAATTATGTGGATATATTGAAGCAACATCTCAAGACATCAGTCAGGAAATTAAAGCTTGGTCGCAAATGGGTCTTCCAAATAGACAATGACCCCAAGCATACTTCCAAAGTTGTGGCAAAATGGCTTAAGGACAACAAAGTCAAGGTATTGGAGTGYCCATCACAAAGCCCTGAKCTCAATCCTATAGAAAATTTGTGGGCAGAACTGAATAAGTATGTGCGAGCATGAGGCCTACAAACTTGACTCAGTTACACCAGCTCTGTCAGGAGGAATGGGCCAAAATTCACCCAACTTATTGTGGAAGCTTGTGGAAGGCTACCCGAAACGTTTGACCCAAGTTAAACAATTTAATGGCAATGCTACCAAATACTAATTGAGTGTATGTAAACTTCTGACCCACTGGGAATGTGATGAAAGAAATGAAACCTGAAATAAATAATTCTCTCTACTATTATTCTGACATTTCATATTCTTAAAATAAAGTGGTGATCCTAACTGCCCTAAGACAGGGACTTTTTACTAGGATTAAATGTCAGGAATGGTGAAATACTGAGTTTAAATGTGTTTGGCTAAGGTGTATGTAAACTTCTGACTTCAATTGTGTATATATATATATATATATAGAGAGAGAGATTACTGAATGTAAGTACATAATCTTTCTTTCAGAGGTGAATGTATCAAACCAGTTGCCATGATAAATGTTTTTTGCTGTTGTGTACTCTCCTCAAACAATAGCATGGTATTTTTTCACTGTAATTCACTGTAATGTACTGTAAATTGGACAGTGCATTTAGATTAACAAGAATTTAAGCTTTTTGCCCACATGTCTATGTCCTGGAAAGTTTGCTGTTACTTACAATGTCATTCTAGTCACAATAGKGCACATTAGTAACAACTGTTCCGGTATAGGGACCCCAATCCCGTAGATCCTTAAGAGATTCTCAGGTATTGATTGTTTTCACAGCTTTCTATTCAGAAGAATGTAGAATGGTCTTAATGTAATGCTCGAATTCCTTATAGAAAACACGGAAGAGTGTTTTTTTTATTAGTGATTTTACATTTATGAATATTACATTTTGCCATTGGGAACACATTGGTTCCTTCGTAGGTGACGACAATCCGTGGTTTCATCTGCTTCATGGCCCACGTCCTATCAAGCAACTCTACCATCTCCATCGCAGGGCCGAGATCTGACAGGGGTGTCGCCATATACGACGAACCTCCGCCCTCCGGCAGAGGAACATCTGCATACAGTCCACCCACACCCGTCATCTCTTCTCTTCCTTTGACTTGGTCCTGCCGCTCTCTGGCTGCAGATGCTTGTGGTTGAGGCCTCTTCTTCCACTTCTTCTTATTTTTTCTTGTTTCAGTGTTACCAGAGTCTTGTCTGGGGACTGGGGGAGTCAACAAGAAATATTGACTAGGCCCTTTCACAACAATATAAACATCTGGATATCGCCCAAGCCTACGTGGGTGATGGGTACTATATTTATTTAATATTATCTGAATCATATCAACTAAAACTGCCAATTTTTTGAGCAATCAATTAGTTTCATTTCTAAGAGATCAAATTATATTTCAACAAAATAATGTTTCAGGAATGCTAATCGTATCTGCTACTAACAACATAAACAATTTCAGAACAATCTGAGATGGTGGGTGTCAAAATCCTCTTTCTTGTGCTTTTTGAGGTGGAACAACCCAGTGGTGTTTTTACATATTGTATTTGTTTTAAACATGAATTGGTTAAAAAAGATGAGGAGGACCATCACTCGCCAGTCACTGGGTTTGCGCATTGATATGGGCTGGTGTGGATGAAATGCCAAGGCCGAATTATTGTCCCAGTCCGCCCCTGCCCGAGCCTCCCACAGCCAGTAGAGTGAATGCGCACGCATTCTCTCGCGCAGCCATCCAACCCTTCCCGTTCCTCTAGCACACTGCACAGATGCTCCAGCCAATTTGACAGTCGGTCTGATATCATCTCTGAGGAACTGAGCGGTTGGAGGACCGGAGAAAATAAACACCCGGTTTGCGTCCATATAAGGAGCCACTGACCGTGGGAACGATGATAATCACGAACCCTTCCCCGGACAGCAGGACTTAAAACCTGCAGTCCCACTGCTCAACCCTTCCCTTTTATTTCCACATTTTAGTAGAGATACGAACCTAGCGACATTTTTGTACCATCTCCCTTGTTGTAGCCTATTTTAAACGCGTACATTGAGCTGACAGTGTCTTGGGACGATGTGGAAAACCGGTCTTCTTCTCCTCTTTTGGGGACTATTAACGTCTGGTGAACTCCAGCAAGAAGAAACGGAGCCAGAGCGCCGAAGTCTGCCACCGTCGGGAAAGTTGGATTTTGGTTATGTGCCTCAGGGAGTTTACCAAACCCTCGCCTATTACGAACCTGGAGTAATAGGGTTACTGTTCCACATGGTGCACGCMTTTCTATACGTCGTGCAGCCCAACCCGTTCCCGGAAGGTAAGTCATCGTTAGTGCAATGTTGTTTTGATGGCCATTGAGCTGTCCAATAACATTTCATGAGAATACACCGTAGGTAACTAGCTATCTAGCTTCAACCCATGATAAGCGCCACACAGTGAAGCACTTCGTCCTCGTTTAGCGTCAACACCGTCATTTTCGTTTACAAAGTTTGCCAATGGCAAGAGAAGTTATTCTGTATGACACATGCGTGCAGAGATTTTTAAATCATCGCAGGAAACACTTTACTTTTTATTTGGCAGCTGTGAATATGTCACAGGTGTATGCAAAACATGCCCATCCAATGCGTAAAATTGTGTTTATTTGCATCAGATTTCTACATTCTTGTTGTGATTTAAATTCACCCATGCACATGTACGTGTCCACAGCCGACAGTATACTTGAAGAGAGTATTTTGCCTACAGTGTGCTGCCTGCCTGTGTCAACATAATTACACTTAAACCGACCCCTTATTGACTGTGCATCATGTGGTCACTGGTCACTAAATAGTCTGGGCACACAATTCACGAGAAAATGCCAAGACCCAATGGGGATGGAATGGGTTGGACGGTGGACCGTTGGTCCAATTGAATGCAATTAGGCCTAACTTTCCATATACTCAAATAAGGTGTCTTTGAAGTAAGTATTGTGTGGTCACTTGAATTGAGGGGTTGGTAGACAAGACCGCCCCCATCTCAGTGTTCATAATCAATTAGTAAATCTGGAGATTAGGAGTGTCTCCCTGTGTCACAGATTTAACTAGGTAATCCCATAATCTGGAATGCCATATGTTGCTGTGCTTTTAGTTTCAAGGGTTGTCAGAGGCATTCGTTGATGTATGGCTCAAACTCACTTACACAATGGATGTTCAATTTGTTCATTGGATATCATTGTTGGGTTCTATTACACATCTATAAGTAAAGTTGAAATCCCATGTTAGAGAGAGTGGGGTTTGTATTGTATAAACTGGCTATAGGAATTCTTCTGGACAGTGCCTTAAAAATGTTCCATGAATGCTAAAAAAAAATGAACACCGAAATTAATTATATGACCATTATTAGACCATTATTATTATTATTATTATTAGGCAATATATTTTATCCATATTACTGTAGGGGGTTTCATTATTATTTCAAATGAATCCTATGCTTAATTGAAACCAGATAGCCTCAGCTGTACAGTCACATGTCTGCCAATTAATTGGGACATTAAAATGCACACATGGAGATTTAGCATGATAATCCAGTGATCTTGTCAGGCCTATTTTGATTGGACGGGACAGGCTGTACCAGCCCCTAATGCTTCCCCATAACACTGCCGTAAATTATCATACTTAAGTGTGGCAGTGGACAATTTTCAAAGAAAAATTCAGCTTGATTTCTGATTTCTTAATGCATTCATATAAAATGTATGATATACCTGTTCCCCTAAATTCAWTTATTGGTGTACCACGGCCCCCAAATCAACAATCAGGGCTGTAAACTCCCAAAATATCCCATTTGAAACCAATAGAGGCCAAATAATTAGTTCAGGTGGGAGGCAACAGAATTACAGGCAACTGCACCAAAATCCCTAATTCAGACTTCTAATTATCCTTACACCTCTGAAGAKTCTAGCCACTTCCTTGCCAGTCGGAAGAARTTAAGTGTTTTATCTCTGAACACTCAAAAGCMAGTTTTTCCACCGACAYTGGGATAAGAGGAACCATGGGATGTTAACAGCACTCGGTGGARACCAGAGATCCTGACTGCCAATGTGTCCAGCCTGATACATGCCATTAAGTTATCCTGACTCACACCGCCCATTGCCACACCCCCCAAAAAAGAAGTAATGAAATCAGTTAAATAAATAAACAATTCAAATACATTTTCACTGCATTGCCCTCCAACCCCAAAAAAAGACACGTGTTCAAAAGTCAAGCAAATTATAAAATACAACATCGAATGAAGTAACAAATATGTAAAGTGTGCAACATTACGCATAAATAAACAAAAAAATATTCCCCAACCCCCTGCAAAAAATAAGTAATGAAATAACAAAACAAAAAAATGGCCAGCTCTAACAGTGCAAATCAAACACACATTCATAGTAAAAAATACACAATATCAAGACATTTATATTAAAGTTATAAAGGGTTGTGAAAACAAGGGTAATGTTCTGTGTGTGTATACAGTTATGTAACGGTGGGTGAGTTGGAGTTGGTGCAAAAAGTTGAGAAGCAGGTGTGAAGAGTTTGTGAAAAGTTTTGGGCAAATACTTTGTATTTGCGTCGTATACATTTTAATATTTTAGTAATTTCGAAGACGCTCTCATGCAGAGTGACTTACAATTAGTGCATTCATCTTAAGATAGCTAGGCGAGACAACAACACATCACAATCGTATCATGTATTTTCCCCCAACAAATTATTTATCTGCAAGTCAGTGCTAGTAGGAAATGACAAGTTGGGGGTGGAGTCATGGCAAGGTGAGAGTTATTAAGATACTCTTAAGAAAGTAGGGTTTCAGAAAGTTTGAAAGATGGGCAGAGACTCTGCTTGTCCTGACTTTAGGGGGATTAGGGCTAGGCGGTACACTGTATTTTACTATATAACCGGTATTGATGCATGGACCGGTTTGGGTTTTTATTTGAATGGTTGGTTTGTTTAAATGTGATATGCCGTGTGTAACGTCCATTTTTTATAGTTTTACACCGCTACTTGTGTCATTCCTATTAAAGCAGCCCCCCCCGCACCTCTCTATTCAGTGTGGTTTGGATAAATGCGGAAGATACATTTGTTGTACAACTGACTAGGTATCCCCCTTTCCATTTCCTCTCTCCACGCCGCTTTCCACACAGACCTAGCCCGTCCCGTCCACTCAAGGAGCGCATTTGTTGTTGCTTGACCACAAAGACACGTGCGTTCAGTCTGCATGGTCAATGTAGCAATGTTGATGACAATGTTGTTTTTCCACTTCTTATATAAATCCACAAAGCGTTCTATAATTACACTATTAGTTTGTTTCTTACATCTGAAATCAGCTAGTTTGTCTTTTCTTGGCAAGTTTTAGCTAAATCGTGTGACAGCTAATGCTAATTGCTAGTAGCTGGCTAGCTAGCTAATACATGTACTGAGTCAGAGCAAACATAGCTAGCTAATACATGTACTGAGTCAGAGCAAACATAGCTAGCTAATACAGCTTGATACCAGTGCAGTGTTAGGCCTAAAAATTGCAATTGCAACGTTTCTAAAAAAAAAAAATAGGGCCATGTTTTTGGTTCATATCATGCAGCCCTACGTGGCAGTGTGTAAGTGATCTCAAATGAGTGCAGGAAATGCAGAAATGGATGGAAATGCAGGAAATTATTTTAGTTTGAAGTTTCATTGAACAGTGTAAAACAATCAGAATGGAGAAAGACCCATTGACCCAAGACCCATTGAAATGCATGTGTTGCCACCGTAGAGTCACGCACTACTCAAAGCAAATGTAAAACTTGTATTATTAAAAAACACAAAATACGTCATAAGTCACATTTTTGAAAAATACTGTGATATGATATTTTGGCCATATCGCCCAGCCAGGACAGAGAAGAGTTTTGACTGGGCTGAGTGGGAGCTGCCTTCCCGCAGGGGTCCGAGGGCCAAGAGACCAAGAGGTGGTGGAATGAAGTGCTCTGGTTGGGATGTAGGGTTTGAGCGTAGCCTGAAGGTAAGGAGGTGCACTTCCCCTTGCTGCTCCGTAGGCAAGCACCAGGGTCTTGAAGATGATGCGAGGAGGTGGGCCGACATCCAAGCTGAGATGTCTGCCAGTCACGCAGAGATGCTTGTCGCCACCTCAGTGTCAGAAGGGGGGAAGGAGAAGAGTAGTTGAGTGTCAATGAGAACAGAGGAGAGAGTCAGCTTTGGTAGAGCATAGAGTCTCTGTGACACAGAGGAGAGTGGTCTGGAGGAGGGGATGGGATCGAGTGGGCAGTTTGTTGGGTGGCTGGGCATCACTAGTCGCAGGATTTAATCTGGAAAGAAACTTTTTGACTTTTACTCAAGTAGTATTTTACTGGGTGACTTCACTTTTACTTGAGTCACTTTCTATTAACGTATCTTTACTTTTACTCAAGTATGACAATTGGGTTCTTTTCCCACCACTGCAATTGAGTGCAGGAAATGCAGAAATGATAAAAGTGCTGAAATTTGTTTTGGTTGAAGTTGAATTGAACAGTATAAAACAAATAAAGCAATCAGACTGGAGAAAGACTCATTGAAATCACTTAGAATGTATGTGTTGCCACCCTAGGGTCCCTCACTACTCATAAAGCAAATGTAGAACTTGTATAATTCAAAAACTAAAAATAACGTCAAGTACCGTCCAATTAAAAAAAAAAAAAATACCGTGATATAATATTGTGGCCATATCGCCCAGCCCTAGCCCTGTGCCACCACCCCGACCACCAGATGCTCTCGGACTATGACAGAACACATAGTCAGATGACGAGAGAGCAGCTGGAGTAGCAGTGTTCTCTTGGGAGAACCATGTTGGGAGAATCGCCGTCACGGCCAAGAAGTCAAGGGACTGAAGAGCAACATAGGCTGAGATGAACTCAAAGGCTCAAATGAGTTCCAAACGCTACCGGAGACTAGGAATTCCAGATGGGTTGTGCGCGCAGGTAACACTAAATTAGAAGGGTTACAGCCAGGAGCAAACTGAAACACAAACTTGCAAAGCTACNGTTAAATGTGATATGCCGTGTGTAACGTCCATTTTTTATAGTTTACACCGCTACTTGTGTCATTCCTATTAAAGCAGCCCCCCCCGCACCTCTCTAATTCAGTGTGGTTGGGATAAATGCGGAAGATACATTTGTTGTWCAACTGACTAGGTATCCCCCTTTCCATTTCCTCTCTCCATGCCGCTTTCCACACAGACCTAGCCCCGTCCCGTCACTCAAGGAGCGCATTTGTTGTTGCTTGACCACAAAACTTGCCAAGGAGGTGCAGTTCCCCTTGCGTTCAGTCTGCATGGTCAATGCAGCACATGCAACAATGTTGATGACGATATTGTTTCCACTTCTTAATATAAATCCACAAGCATTCTATAATTACACTATTAGTTTGTTTCTTACATCTGAAATCAGCTAGTTTGTCTTTTCTTGGCAAGTTTTAGCTAAATCGTGTTATCAGCTAATGCTAATTGCTAGCTAGCTAGCTAATACATGTACTGAGTCAGAGCAAACATAGCTAGCTAATACAGCCTGATACCAGTGCAGGTGTCGGCCTAAATCAGCATGTTGATCGTTCAACAGTATCTGCTAAATCAAAGAGGAATAAGCAAAGCATGAATATGTTCGCTACATGAAGAAACATTTAATGTAGCCAAAGATTATAGGATCCGCTAGGAAAAACTGACCATGACATATTCTATTTCCATGATTCCAACAGTTCACCCAAGTGTATTGATCTAAACTAGACTAGGAATTCCAGATGGGTTGTGCGCGCAGGTAACACTAAATTAGAAGGGTTACAGCCAGGAGCAAACTGAAACACAAACTTGCAAAGCTACAAAAGAGCAAAATGAGATCATCAGAAAATAACTAGGCAAGATACTCAAGTGAGAGTGTGGTGGGAGCCTGGGAGCCTTCCTCAAACAACTCGGCAGAATGTCTTTGTTTTGGCAACAACACTGCCACTTAACAATACAGCCACTTTTAGTACTAGCACTAAATGCCTAGCAGAGGTGAAGACACACCTCCKAGCACTGAATGCTGATTGCCTGGCAGAGCTGAAGAAAACACTCCCTACAATACAACACTCCTACAAATCAGCAAGACTGTTACACAAGTAGGCCTATAACTAATCCAAGTCCACAACGACAGTCACAAGTACTGAGCAATCAGACAGTTTATAGACTACTAGGTAAAAGACAGCGCTTAAATTCAATTGCCCTAGCAAGACAATACCCACAGCTACTTATTGAATCCAACAATGTACTTGTTGCTCTTTGTAAGAGTTGATCCCTTTCCAAACTATAGATGATGCACTAAGACTGGGGCCAAGTAAGGCTCCTTAAATAGTCATGGAAGACAGGTAAGGCCAGTCCTTCTTAAAAACACCCAACATTTACCAAGGGCTATTGCACAAGTTGGTCTGAAACTAATCCAAGCTCACAACGGGGAAAAAAGACATACCTCCTGATCCCCTTCCAAACTATAGACGTGTGGGAGATGACGCAAAAACAGGTGTAGACTAACAGTGAAATGTTTACTTACAGGTCCTTTTGCAACAATGCAGAGTTGTAAAATGAAAGTGACATAAGGAGTAAATATACAGTGAATAACGAACAAGAACAAAGTAAAAAAATAACATYGCTATATACAGGGAGTACCAGTACCAAGTCGATGTGCAGGGMTACYAGGTAATTGAGGTAGCTATGTACACATAGGGGCAAAATGACTAGGATAGAGAATAGTCAGTAGCAGCAGCAAATGTGGTGAGTGAAAGTGTMTTGTGTTCTMTGTGTGTGCATAGAGTCAGTACAAGAGAGTTAGTGCAAAAAAGGGTCAATGCAGGTAGTCCAGGTAGCCATTTGATTAGCTATTTAGCAGTCTTTCGTAGTCTTATGGCTTGGGGGTAGAAGCTGTTCAGGGTCCTGTTGGTTCCATACTTGGTGCACTGGCACCGCTTGCCGTGCAGTAGTAGAGATAGCAGTTTATGGCTTGGGTGTTTGGAGTCTGACTATTTCTGACCCATGCCAAATCTTTTCAGCTTCCTGCGGGGGAAGAGGTGCTGTCGTGCCCTCTTCACAACTGTGTGGGTGTGTGGACCATGTTAATTCCGTAGGGATGTGTACACCGAGGACCTTTTCAGGCTGTCTGTGGTGTATTGCACAATCATTTGTTCTGGGTAGGTCTGCGCTGGATGTGCATGGTTGCTGCGGTTTTAGTTCTGACGGCGCCTTTTCTCCCCATAAGCATGCTTGGCCCTTCTCCGGTCTGCTGACACAATCAGGTCCTCAAACTCAGGGGAGGTTATTAAAAATGCGTCCTCTGAGTCTGTCTCCACATCAGACATCATGTCTTCAGTTGCCCCCCGCAAATCACTGCTTCTCTTCAGCAGAGACTTATTTTGACCGACTGGCCAGAGCCTGTGAAATTACAGGTGACAATAAGTTATTCTGCCTAATTAACAAATAGTCTTCAACTCTGGAATGATAATATAAAAAAAAAGCCTAAAGAAGTACACACACTAAAAGCTGTGGAACAAGTCTCAACTTTTCAAAATTCAGTACTGCACTTCAAAATGTATGGATTGGTTTACATTTATAAACTAACCTGTCTCTGGCGACGCCGCCTTTGCTTTTTGATGTCCTTTGCTCTGTCCGGGGTGTCCGACGACTTATGCCGATTTTTCTCCATCTCCTTAGGTATCATGCTCTAATTCCACTGGGCATTCAACTGATTTCAAAACGCGGTCCTCCAGAAAGTGGAGAGCAACACTTTTGCAGTCATACTACGTGATATCTTTCAAAAAAGTTGCGTTAGAAAGGATTACCTACACATACTGAGCAGCTCATGTTATAGACAGAAGCCTGCTACATGGCAGACCAATCCAAACTCATTTCTCGGCATGTCCAGCCCACTCATTATCTCAGCCAATCATGGCTAGTGGGAAGGTCGACAACTTTTTCATGGCTAAAAATCTTTGACCTCCCAGAGCCGGCAAATCAAGACTGGTCGAGCTCTGTTTTTATTCTGACTTCTCAATACGGCTTCTTATCATTAAAGATATTCCGACTTACATGTACGCACTCGGAAACAGGCCATTTTGCGCAGTGGTTGGGATGGAGCTCACCACGCCTAAGTAATGATAGGGGAAACACTTCTTGCACTGGCAGAGGTGGTTAGAGGGTGTTCTCCTCCCCAGCACATTAGAGTAAACCATCATGTCTATGGCACAGTATTTTCTCTTGGTTACGTCAACACAAACTGGTGCCGTGAGTACTGTTATAGACGATAATGCTTATGTCCATAACATCCATCATTTTGTTACGATTTACGGGAGTAGCCGACATCACACAGCTGAACTGCGATATGATACCATGCTGTTGTTAATGACACCTTCTCTCCACTACCCGCCAACCTGTAAGAGCTGTTATTAGCAATCTAGCAACATTTGTCAACTTGTCTGTCACTTCCACCCACTCATGCAACCGTAGTGCTATCTGACACATACGTCCATACCCATGCACATCACCCACACATAAATCACACCGCAATAGAACCTGTACAGTAAATGTCTCATTCATGTTGTCACATTTCTGTCATCCTATAAAGGTGCCTCCATTTGCTGTCGTTTCAAACCATTTTGACTTATTTTAGTAGAACTGTTCTGTAACATAGGTCACTCTAAACTTAAGACAAGATGTGAATTAGGTCTTCTCATGCAGTTTCTACTGTCATTCCGAATCTGTCGGTGTGAGACTAGGCTAGGGGGATTATGCTAACTACAGACATGCGAATCCTGGTTGGAAAGTGCTCTGTGACAAATGGAAGGTTCTCTCATTAACGGCACAATTCGCAAAGTATGTTTGATTTCCCCTCTCCCAGAAGTAGCTATGACAGGTGTAATATTGACTCCGTGGACTGGACACAGCAATTCGGCGAGAAACAGGAATTAGTTAAGGCTAGGTAACAGTTGCCAGGGAAACACACACACACACTGGCAGTCGCCAATGTATTTTAATTCCCCTGATTTTGCTCTACATACAGGGCTTTCAGAAAATATTCACACCCCTTGACTTTTTCCACATTTTGTTGTGTTACAGCCGGAATTTAGAATGGGTTCAATTGAGATTTTGTGTCACAGATCTASTACACAATATTCCATCATGTCAAATTATGTTTTTAAAGGGGTGTGAATACTTTCTGAAGGCATTGCATGTCTGCAATGCGCTCATTTGATAAAAAAGGGTGAACTGAGACAGAGTTTGGAGGCAACTGCAGCATTCTTGCGGTTTTAGCAACTCATATTTCCACTGTGCTGCAGGTGCTTCGCTGACAGACGCAGCTCCTTTCAGACCCAGTATTGAGTGWATCTAGTACTAAAATACATTGTTTTCACGGACATGATGTTTTTTTTTGTTTAACGCATGACAGGAGAAAGCGTTACATTTTAGTAGACCCTAGCCATTGAAATACAGCATACTACGGAAGCTCAACAGTCACACATGATACGCTACACTGTAGATGGCCTATGTTATGTTTCTGCAGTGTACTACAAGGCACGGTGTCTGAAATGTCCATTATGATATGAATATGTTGATACCTATGTTTTTGTGGAATGCGAAAGGCAGCGGTGGGATGATGGGGCAGGGATTGGTCAGCTTGTCGTAGATCGCATCAGCAGCGGGCATCATCTGTGGTCACTTCTAAATCACAACGGTCTCCCTCCTTAGCTCTGCTGGGTCCTCTCAGGACAACATGGCTGTGTCTGAATGTCCCTGCTATGTACTCTTTACTAAAAGTGTAGGAACAGTATTCATAACACACCGTTTCGTGAAAATGTATACAGTAAGCTATAAATATGAGCCTATGACTGACTCAGCCATACATATGGAGCAGGAGTATGTGTCATTGTCTATCCCTATTTGTTTTTTCCCCCTGACTGAACACGGCCCCTTTTTCCAGTTGCATTGCATTGTGGGTCTGAAATTGCGATACACTTCCCGAGTGCTGTTCATCAAATTCCCGCTATGGTACACAGTGAAATGAGCATGACATCCTGTCCATTTCAATTGGTTGCTTGTCACATTCCGATAACACTCCTCGTGAGTGGGACGCAATCAAAAACAGCTATCACTTGCTTGTCAACCCAATACATGGAAGCATATCTGTGTCTAGAGCTCAGCCTTACTGTTACTGTAACAGGACGTGAAAATGTGAGTGGGCTGGATGTATGACGCAGTTTCTTGGTGTGTATCCGTGCCTGTCACACACAGTCATGTCACTGCAGTGACTGTGGTGCCCGTAGTGTGGTAATGCTTCAAGACAGCCATGGGCATAGTCTTACTTGCCTAACATAATGCCAGCTGAACGCCTGTGGCAAAGTGGCACTCTGTCACGTAGCTAAGTAGGCCTATGCATTCGCCTGCACCATATTGAGTCATTTCCTTCCGTATGTTTTCATTATTTAGGCTTTGTTTATAGACTTAATGTACTTTTAGCCCATGTGAAGTAGGCTATAGGCTAAGGTCTTGAAATAGACTGACAAAGAGTATGACAAAGTGTAGCTAGCTGGACATAGTGTACAATGGGCTCAAATTGCATACTATGTAATATAAGCAAATAAATCAACATGAATCTGTCATTCAGAGCCTATCATTATGGGTTGTTTAGTGTTTGCTACTCCATTGTGTAGCAACAGTTGCGACTAGGCTAACTATGGCCCACTCACTCTGTTCATTGTCGATATCAAAATAACATCAGTTTTTTACCGCGATCCTGATATAACCTACTGCCAAAACAAAAGACGAAATCACTTCAAGAATGTAATGATTAAAAAAATGATATAATATACAGACTAGTGTGAGGCATGGAAATGAGTCACTCATACACCAACAATGGCTTGGACAGGTGCTTGGAGTCATTATACATACTGCTTTGTGTGATATATTTAAAGGCAACTGGATACAGCACAAACAGAAGAGCTGTCCTAAATGGTGGCCCGTTACATTGATTCTACTTTTATTGAGGTATTAGTGATCATTTTGTTTTCATGAGCTACTTGCTTTGTGTGTGTTACAGCACAGACGGCATTTATTTGTAATGATGCATTGGACATAAATTGATTGCAAACGTGTAACGGCTGTCATATTCGTTCTCCTCCTCAGACGAGGAGGAGCCTGGATCGGACCAACACGCAGAGAGGTAAGTAGACATAATGATTTATTAAATGAAGACGAAACACGAAGAACACTTGAATTAACTACAAAACAACAAACGACGTTAAACAGACCTGAACTTGTGAACATAAAAAACAATGAACGCACGAACAGGAAAGAACGAACGAACGAACGAACGAGACGAGACAGTACCGTGTGGTGCAACAAACACAGACACAGCAACAATCACCCACAAACAAACAGTGAGAACAGCCTACCTTAATATGGTTCTCAATCAGAGGAAACGTCAAACACCTGCCTCTAATTGAGAACCATATCAGGCAACACATTTAACCCCACATAGAAACACATAACATAGACTACCCACCCAGCTCACGTCCTGACCAACTAAACAAAGTTAAACAAAGGAAAATAAGGTCAGGAACGTGACAAAACGGGGTCGCGGACCATCAATAATAGCCAAGCAGGAGCTACAATGCATTTGGAAAGTATCCAGGCCCCTTGACTTATCCACATTTTGTTACGTTACAGCCTTATTCTAAAATGTATTTCATCCCCCCCTCAATCTACACACAATACCCCATAATGACAAAGCAGTTTTTAATGACAAAAAAGTTTCCCGAATTGTTTTCAAATGTATAAAAAAAGAATGTAAATATCACATTTACATAAGTATTCAGACCTTTTACTCAGTACTTTGTTGAAGCACCTTTGGCAGCGATTAAAGCCTTGAGTCTTCTATGATGCTACAAGCTTGGCACACCTGTATTCGGGGAGTTTCTCCCATTCTTCTCTGCAGATCCTCTCAAGCTCTGTCAGGCTGGATGGGGAGAGTCGCTGCACAGCTAATTTCAGGTCTCTCCAGAGATGCTCGATTAGGTTCAAGTCCAGGCTCTGGCTGGGCCACTCAAAGACATTCAGAGACTCGTCCCAAAGCCACTCCTGTGTTGTCTTGGCTGTGTGCTTAGGATTGTTGTCCTGTTGGATGGTGAACCTCAAATTAAATTAAATGACATTTTATTTGTCACATACATGTGCTTAGCAGATCTTATTGCGGGTGTAGCGAAATGCTTAGTTACCGCCGCTCTGATATCCAAAAGTTCTTCCCGGCTGTATGTAATAACACAAAAAATGTCCTAAGCGCTCGAAGCATGGCAGCCCTGTTCATCGCCGCCATTATCAGGTCCTTCGCCCCCAGTCTGAGGTCCTGAGCGCTCTGCAGCAGGTTTTCATTAAGGATCACTCTGTACTTTGCTCCGTTCATCTTTCCCTCTATCCTGACTAGTCTCCAGTCCCTGCCAATGAAAAACATCCCCAGAGTATGATGCTGCCACCACTATGCTTCACCGTATGGAGTGTGCCAGGTTTCCTCCAGATGTGACGTTTGGCATTCAGACCAAAGAGTTGAATCTTGGTTTCATCAGACCAGATAATCTTGTTTCACATTGTCTGAGAGTCTTTAGGTGCCTTTTGGCAAACTCCAAGCAGGCTATCTTGTGCCTTTTACTGAGGAGTGGATTCCGTCTGGCCACTCTACTATAAGGCCTGATTGGTGGAGTGCTGCAGAGATGGTTGTCCTTCTGGAAGGTTTTCCCATCTCCACAGAGAAACTATGGTGCTCTGTCAGAGTGACCATCGGGTTCTTGCTCACCTCCCTGACCAAGGCCCTACTCCGATTGCTTAGCTTGGCCGGGCAGTCAGCTGTAGGAAGAGTCTTGGTGGTTCCAAACTTCTTCCATTTAAGAATGATGGAGGCCACTGTGTTCTTGGGGACCTTCAATGCTGCAGAAATGTTTTGGAGCCCTTCCTAAGATCTGTGCCTCGACACAATCTTGTCTCTGAGCTCTACCGACAATTCCTTTGACCTTATGGCTTGGTTTTTGCTCTGACATGCACTGTCAACTGTGGGACCTTTATATAGACATGTGTGGGCCTTTCCAAATCATGTCCAATCAATTTAATTGACCACAGGTGGACTCCAATCAAGTTGTAGAAACATCTCAAGGATGATCAATGGACACAGGATGCACCTGAGCTCAATTTCGAGTCTCATCGCAAAGGGTCTGAATACTTAAGGTATTTCTGGTTTTTATTTTTAATACATTTGCAAAAATTTACAAAAACCTGTTTTCATATTGCCATTAAGAGAAATTGTGTGTAGATTGATGAGTACATATTTGTATTTAATCTATTTTAGAATAAGGCTGTAACATAACAAAATCTGGAAAAAGTGAAGGGGTCTGAATACTTTCTGAATGCACCGTATTTTGTTCTTACTATACAAAGCAAATACCACGGTACTGGTTTGATTATTTGAAGCAAGTGATTCCTTTTTGTTAATTTACGCTAGGCTACGAAATGTCATACGAGTGTACCATTTATGCCGTTTTATGTAATGATATCATGTCATTTGTGTCCGTTGGGATAAAGCATTATCCGATGAAGAATTGATGATGTAGGCTAACCTATAACCGTTAATCCTGTTCTGCCAGGCTGTCGTTTCTCTCACCACAACGTCTTATAGCTTAACTATGTTGCACTGTCTTGAGGCTAGCAGCAATGTAGCATAGATTCATGTGCACAGTCTGCCAACAGTTGATATGCATGAGCTACAATATTGCCTGAAATCAACTCTCTGTCACTACTCCCATTCAAGTGAAAAAACACTCGTAAAGATTACAGATGAAGGTTGAGTGAATTTCCTCGTCACGTTCAGAAATAACGCTGGAAACAAAATCCACTCCTTTTTGCAGACGCAATTTGTTGAGACGGCTCTCAACTTTTCAAAGCAGTTTGAAGGCAGAGCTCTTCTCTTCCGTGCAGTTTATAACTAACTAGGCCTACACATTCATTTCTCCTCGACTTTAAGCCAACGCTAGAGAATCCAAGATTAAGTCTGTCATATGAGCTCATGCCCCCCTTTTGTGATGGTTTCATTTGCATTTAAACCCCCCAGAAAAATACCTTTGCATAGTGTTCCACGTTAGTGCAGTAATAATGAAAATAACTTGGTAACCCTGCAGGTACTCGATTCCGCCAAGGGGATGGCAGCCAAATCACTAGTGCTGAATGAAATGCTTAATTTTAGTGGAGCTACTTTCCTTCACATAGCTTTGGATGGGATTTCGCCCGAGCTGCAAGACAAAGAATTCTGAGAGTTAAGAGTGCTGAAAGGCTCCTAATTGCCCGCTTTTTTTCTCTGTAAAGTGAAGGATCATTCAGTATGCCAGCAAATCTGTATGTAGGAGTATGCTCTTCAACGGGGTGCCACAAATTGGACATAAGGTATTTCCTGTAATTCTGATCCAAGAGGCAAGCGCTGTGTCTCATTAATTGAAGCTCGCCTTACCAAACACTAGGCTGGCATATTGGCAGAGCGAGGATGGAACATATGATAAGAGATATGGCATTAAGATGTCCTGGGACTTTGAGCCTTTCAGGTAATGCTATTCGCATAATGCCACCAACATCGCTTCAATCTAGCATAGGATCAATCTGCCAAAGAAAGAAAGGAATGTGATGAACCACAGAGAAAACAGAGGGAAGAAGCAGGAAATCCACCTAGAGATAGGAAGCAAAACAGTGAAAGATCCAAACAGGAAGACAAAGAGAGAAAAGAGGAAGAACAATATAAAAGATCAAGAGAAGCGGTGAAAGAAGGAGAGGGAGAAAGAATGAAATCGAGAGAGTGCTGCCACATCATGAAGCGGCTGTTGCGGCCATGTCTCGCTCGGGCACGTCATATATGGGTCAGCCCTGGGAAGCCGAGCAGGCGAGCAAGCCGCTGTCCTGGTGAATGGACGGCAAGTCATGCATCCTCTCCATCCTTTAGTTCAGCTTCATTGGCGGGTGCAGCCGTGCCCTCTGGGAGCTGGCACTGGGGACATGGTGAGTTGTAATTGCAGATGTGCTACAGTAAGGGTCAACCTGCCAACGCCTGAGATGACTACTCGGACGACCCACTCTGCGTGGCATCAGCTTCAGTGCTCCTTTAGAGTATCCTTTTAGCCGTACTGCGTTTAAGAGACAGGAGGCCCTCAGTTAAATGTATCACTGATGGTCTGTGTCACAATGAAGAAGTGAGGTTAAGAGTGTATAATTTAGCTCTTGAGGACTGGGATTGGTTGGTGTCAGGGATATATCAATTATCTCTCTCAAACCAATGCTCATGCTAATTGGTTTAGGGCGCACCCTGATTATCCTTCAATTACTTTTTCACACAGACACTGAGTGTAGTACCTCTTTGCATGTGAATAGTTTTTCCCCAACATAGAATGTCAAATAATCAAAAAAGGTTAGCCTACTGATGGGACCACAAGTAGGGTCTACTTTAAATCAGATGGCGGACTGAAAATTGCCCATGTGCCGCATGTTTAAGACCCGTGCTCCTGATAGCAAACAACACATGATGTCACAGCTCTATCTGTTTGATTGACAGTGTGTGGGGTGGATTTAGGTTTCCTTCTCTGATCAATAGGCACCCGCCCTCTGTAGTTAGAGTTGTCTGTCCTTCATTGTTGCCATGACACTGGTTTAGCTCCTGTAAACTGATGTTAATCAGGGATTGTGTCTACCTGCACCTCTGACGTGCATAGCCAATCCTCAGCCACCCACTGCTTTACAACCGTTAGCCTAGCTGTCCTTGAGCTGTTCTTGTCTATTAATGTTCTGTATAATGTCATAATTCATGTTTTGTGTGGACCCCAGGAAGAGTAGCTGCTGCTTTCGCAACAGCTAATGGAGATCCTAAAAAATAAATATATAGTGGGATACTGATTCAGATGACCTTTCCACTTTAACTTTTTTGTGTGAGCCAATTAACAGTTGGGCTAACCACAGTTAGCCACTGGGAGTGACGGTTTCCCACCTTCCCAAATCCCTATTTGTGAAATGTGTAAGATTTTCAGGACAACAGTTTTTCTGGCCTAGTTAGTAACCTTGAACATGGAACTAAAATAATACTGACAAATTCATAAAAAGTTGGCAATAAGTAGGGCATAAAGTTCCTAATGGGTAAACCCATGAGTTTGGGGGGGAAATAATGTGTTTAGGGGGGAATTAAGAAAAAAAGTGTCTGTTGGCAATGCATTTCTTGGTTTACTATGTGAAAATCCTGAAAACTAGGCTAAACTTGGAATGTGTGATGCTCCACACCTTGCAGTAGGCCTAGGCCTAAAACTTGTACCGTACCGTACTGTGCCTAACACTTGGATGTGGTTCCAATCTCAACAGAACAACGTGTGGTCATGTAGTGTAACAATGAGCTCACGCTAGTTTTACACATTTGATGGTCTTTCATCCAATTCTCCATGACAATTTCTCTCCCTTGGGTTTTACTTAAGTGCTTTGAGTGAATCATGCAGCAACCAAAGCGGCAGCAATCAGGAGGTCATAACCCCGAACGAAAACTAGACTGAACCCATTCCCCTTTTTCCGAGCTCTGTTCTATGTGGCCTGTTACTCTTCTTTCCGCCCGCCACAGGGAATAATAATGATTACTCTTAATAAGGATGTAAAGAAGGGGAAATTATGTCTATGATGCTGCCTTCGGGGTGAAAAGACTCAAATCAATGAAGAGGAAAACATGAAGGAAAACATTGTCTTTATCAACAAAAGCCCCAACAAGACGAGCCATTTGATGAGCTATGTGGAAGAAATGTGTCCCTCGTGGATTTTTTTGTTTTTAAGGAAAATGACTAACAACGACAGGTTAAACAAATTTTGGCCAAGGAATCCGAGGAATAAGTTTAGACAATAAAATATAATATTGTTTATGTTCTTAACCCTGGGAAACATGGCTCATAGTCCACCAATTATCATTTTTTAATTTCAATATTTAAAATAAATAAATACACTCCAACTTAAGCTTTAAAACTGCAAAAAAAAAAAAAAAAATTACAGGAAATTAGCTGGAAACGGCCACATTTTCTCTCCGATGCCAAGAGGTGGGCCTTTAAAATGTTCCTTCCCGGGGCCCAAGACTTGGCTCGTCTGTCCATGCACTGCCGAAGTCGTAGTAAAACTCCTTGTATGCTATTTCTATCTCACTCGAGTTCTGTTCTGATGATGAGGGGGTCCCTACTGAATTTGCTGTCACAAAAGGCGTCCTAAGCCCCAAAAAGTTGGAGAACCCCTGCTTTAAATACTGTATGCATGAATGCATCTGCATGGTGAAAAAATGTGTATATGCCTTGCTTTCAGTCTTGCCAACTAGTAACTTTATGGCCTCTGGATTCATTCTAGCATCTTACTGTGAATGCGTGCTTGCCTGTCTGTCTGTCTGTCTGTCTGTATTTGTGTGTTTTTCTCAACTTGTCCATGTTTCTTATCTCTTTGAGTTCTCTCTGATGTGCTTTCAGCTGCACACTGTCTGTCACTATTTTGACATACTGTACATGTGTATGCTTAACCCTGCCTACGTGTTTGTGTTTGTATGCCTGAGTAATACTCTGTGTTGGCACATGGACAGTATTAGTGTGGACTTGGCAGATGCAGCCAAGAGCTTCAGCTGCCTCGATAAGACCTCTGTTTGCCTGCAGCTTCACACAAGAGCCTCAACTGCCACAATAAGACCTCTATTTGCTTGCAGCTTCACACAAGAGCTTCAGCTGCCTCGATAAGACCTCTGTTTGCCTGCAGCTTCACACAAAAGCCTCAACTGCCACAATAAGACCTCTGTTTGCCTGCAGCTTCACATATGCGCTCCTGATCCACTGCTACAACAGGAAATGCAAACGTGGAGTGTATTTGAGTTTTAAAAAGGCTTCTAAAGTTTGTAATTATCACTTTGAAAACTCAGACTTGATTTGCACTAACGAAAAATGTATGAACCCCTACAAAAATGTATATTATAATCCACATAATAATGCACATTTCCTGTTGCTGCAGGATAATCTTTCCTACTGTAGAAAACTGGCTCAAATTAAGATCCTACACCTGTATCTGTCTAATAAAAACAGCAATTGAAATATGGCTTAATCTTAAACTAATTTGCCTCGTCTCCCAGCTTTCTAATTGAAATAAGTGCGTTAAGTTTCTTGCAGTCGGTTATGACCTTATAAACCACTTAATACCTTTTTTATTAGCACTCCACTATGGATGCACGTCAGTGAAGGCTGCTGAGGGGAGGACGCCTCACAATAATGGCTGGAACAGAGCAAATAGAATGGCATGTGTTTGATACCATTCCACTTATTTCACTCCAGCCATTACCACAGGTCCGTCCTCCCCAATTAAGGTGCCGCCAACCTCCTGTGATGCACATCCTGAAAGACAAGACTTTCTCTCCATCTCTTCCTCAGACAGACCCGTTGGCTCTGTTTGTCAAGACGAATCCTGTTCTCCCTAGCGACTGGATCTATGAGGGCTTTACAGTGTGACCATTTTGCTCGCATATGCGTCTAAATATTTAGCTGTGCGACCTGGAACTTTAATTTAGGAGCACCAGTGCGCCTAAAAACATTGTGTGGTGCCAGGACAACAACCTCTTCCTCAACGTGATCAAGACAAAGGAGATGATTGTGGACTACAGGAAAAGTAGGCCGAGCACGCCCCCATTCTCATCGACTGGGCTGTAGTGAAGCAGGTTGAGAGCTTCAAGTTCCTTGGTGTCCACATCACCAACAATCTAACATGGTCCAAGCACACCAAGACAGTCGTGAAGAGGGCACGACAAAACCTATTCCCCCTCAGGAGACTGAAAAGATGTAGCATGGGTCCTCAGATCCTCAAAAGTTTCTACAGCAGCACCATCTAGAGCATCCTGACTGGTTGCATCACTGCCTGGTATGGCAACTGCTCAGCATCCGACTGCAAGGCACTACAGAGGGTAGTGCGCACGGCCCAGTACATCACTGGGGCCAAGCTTCCTGCCATCCAGGATCTCTATACCAGGCGGTGTCAGAGGAATGCCCTAAAAATGATCAAGGACTCCAGCCACCCTAGTCATAGAGTGTTCTCTCTGCTACCGCACGGCAAGCGGTCAGGAGCGCCAAGTCTGGGTCCAAGAGGCTTCTAAACAGCTTCTACCCCCAAGCCATAAGACTCCTGAACATCTAATCAAATTGCTTCCCAGACTATTTGCATTGCCCCCCCCCCCCCCCCCAACCCCTCTTTTACGCTGCTGCTACTCTTTGTTATTATCTATACATAGTCACTTTAATAACTCTACCTACATGTACAGATTACCACAATTACCTCGACTAACCGGTGCCCCCGCACATTGACTCTGTACTGGTACCCCATGTATGTAGTCTCGCTATTGTTATTTTACTGCTGATCTTTAATTACTTGTTCCTTTTATTTCTTATTCTTATTCATATTTTTTAAACTGCATTGTTGGTTAGGGTCTTGTAAGTAAGCATTTCACTGTAAGATCTACTCCTGTTGTATTCAGCGCATGTGACTAATAACAATTGATTTGATAAGCTGGAAGTAGAAGCCTAAGTGTTATTGTTTATTTGTTTACTCCAATTAGGGGAGGGGTGGTAGGGTTTGCGGGGAATGATAAAGGAAAATATATTTTAAAGATGTGTGTGTGTGTGTGTGTGTGTATGTATGTATGTATGTATATATATATATATATATATATATATGTGTGTATTTGTATGTATGTTTATATATGTATATATGTATGCATGTTTATATATATGAAGGGTATGTGTATGTATGTGTCACGGTCATCGTTGCATGAAGAAGTGGACCAAAGCACAGCGTGGTAAGTGTTCATGATTTATTCTCAAAAAACACTTGAACAAAATAACAAAGAGCATAACGACAACGAACAGTTCTGTCAGGTGCAGAAACACAAAACAGAAAATAACTACCCACAAAACACAGGTGGGAAAAGGCTACCTAAGTATGGTTCCCAATCTCAGACAACGATAGACAGCTGTCCCTGATTTGAGAACCACACCCGGCCAAAACAAAGAAATACAAAACATAGAAAAATGAACATAGAATACCCACCCAAATCACACCCTGACCAAACCAAAATAGAGACATAAAAAGCTCTACGGTCAGGGCGTGACTGTATATATGCCAAAAATATATGGGTGATTGGAAGTGATGCAGCCAATTACATTGATGGAAGCTTAAATCTATCTGCAATATTAAAGCTGATCTACCCACTAAAAAAATATATAATAATAAAAAGACATGTCAGTCAACCCAGAAAATGTCAAGAACTTTGAAAGTTTCTTCAGGTGCTATAATGAATCTGGCTCTCATGAGGACCACCACAGGAAAGGAAGACCCAGAGTTACCTCTACTGCAGAGGACAAGCCATGGACATTAGACCAATGGAAATATGTCCTTTGGTCTGATGAGTCCAAATTTGAGAATTTTGGTTCAAGCGCCGTGTCTTTGTGAGACGCAGAGTAGGTGAACGGATGATCTCTGCATGTGTGGTTCCAAACGTGAAGCATGGAGGAGGAGGTGTGATGGTGTGGGGGTGTTTTGCTGGTGACACTGTCTGTGATTTATTTAGAATTCAAGGCACACTTAACCAGTATGGCTACCACAGCATTCTGCAGCGATACGCCATCCCATCTGGTTTGCTCTTAGGATGTCTATCATTTGGAAGTCAGGTCATCTGATGCAGCACTCCATCACTCTCCTTCGGGGTCAAATAGCCCTTGTACATCCTGGAGGTGTCTTTTGGATCATTGTCCTGTTGAAAAACGAATGGAATTCATAGCTCATAACCACCACGTAAACCATCAGTATTTACTACTGCAGGATTACCTATGCGTTTATAAATGTTTATGTTGTAGGCTAATTAAAAATGTAATACTGTATATAGCCTTTTATGTATTATTTCATTAATGCACAATAGACGGGTTTGCAACAAAACCGACAAGTGCTCAGCTTTAGGGTAATTGGCTAAGATTGTTGACAACATTCGTCTCCAATGTTTATTGAAAACATAAATACATTTGCAAAATGAGCACAGTCTCTGAAATGCATTGTTACAGTTGTTGGTTAGGAAGCTAGTGAATTTAGTCAAAATAGTCAAAACTAGAGGTCGACCGATTATGATTTTTCAACGCCGATACCGATTATTGGAGGACCAAAAAAAGCCGATACCGATTAATCGTCCGATTTAAAAAAATATATTTTAATAATGACAATTACAACAATACTGAATGAACACTTATTTTAACTTAATATAATACATCAATAAAATCAATTTAGCCTCAAATAAATAATGAAACATGTTCAATTTGGTTTAAATAATGCAAAAACAAAGTTTTGAAGAAGAAAGTAAAAGTGCAATATGTGCCATGTAAAAAAGCTAACGTTTAAGTTCCTTGCTCAGAACATGAGAACATATGAAAGCTGGTGGTTCTTTTTAACATGAGGCTTCAATATTCCCAGGTAAGAAGTTTTAGGTTGTAGTTATAATAGAAATTATAGGACTATCTCTCTCTATACCATTTGTATTTCATATACCTTTGACTATTGGATGTTCTTATAGGCACTTTAGTATTGCCAGTGTAACAGTATAGCTTCCGTCCCTCTCCTCGCTCCTACCTGGGCTCGAACCAGGGACACATCGACAACAGCCACCCTTGAAGCAGCGTTACACATCGCTCCACAAAAGCCGCGGCCTTTGCAGAGCAAGGGGAACAACTACTCCAAGTCTCAGAGCGAGTGACGTCACCGAATTAAACGCTATTAGCGCGCACCCCGCTAACTAGCTAGCCATTTCACATCGGTTACACCGGCCTAATCTCAGGAGTTGATAGGCTTGAAGTCATAAACAGCTCAATGCTTGAAGCACAGCGAAGAGCTGCATGCAAACGCACGAAAGTGCTGTTTGTATGAATGCTTACGAGCCTGCTGCTGCCTACCATCGCTCAGTCAGACTGCTCTATCAAATATCAAATCATAGACTTAATTATAACATAATAACACACATAAATACGAGCCTTTGGTCATTAATATGGTCGAATCCGGAAACTATCATTTCGAAAACAAAACGTTTATTCTTTCAGTGAAATACGGAACCGTTCCATATTTTATCTAACGGGTGGCATCCCTAAGTCTAAATATTGCTGTTACGTTGTACAACCTTCAATGTTATATCATAATTATGTACAATTCTGGCAAATTAATTCTGGTCTTTGTTAGGAATAAATTAACTTCACACAGTTCGCAACGAGCCAGGCGGCCCAAACTGCTGCATATACCCTGACTGCTTGCACGGAACGCAAGAGAAGTGACACAATTTCACAATGTTAGCAGGCAATATTAACTAAATATGCAGGTTTAAAAAAGATATACTTGTGTATTGATTTTAAAGAAAGGCATTGATGTTTATGGTTAGGTTTGGTGCAACGACAGTGCTAAATCATCACCAGTTTGGCGAAGTAGGCTGTGATTCGATGAGAAATTAACAGGCACCGCATCGATTATATGCAACGCAGGACACGCTAGATAAACTAGTAATATCATCAACCATGTGTAGTTAACTAGTAATTATGTTAAGATTGATTGTTTTTTATAAGATAAGTTTAATGCTAGCTAGCAACTTACCTTGGCTTCTTGCTGCGTAACAGGTAGTCAGCCTGCCACACAGGCTCATCGTGGAGTGCAATGTAAGGCAGGTGGTTAGAGCGTTGGACTGGTAACCGGAAGGTTGCAAAAACGAATCCCCGAGCTGACAAGGTAAAAATCTGTCGTTCTGCCCCTGAACAAGGCAGTTAACCCACCGTCATTGAAAATAAGAATGTGTTCTTAACTGACTTGCCTAGTTAAATAAAGGTGTAAAAAAATATCGGTGTCCAAAAATACCGATTTCCGATTGTTATGAAAACTTGAAATCGGCCCTAATTAAATCGGCCATTCCGATTAATCGGTCGACCTCTAGTCAACACCTCAAAACAAGGCATGGTATCAAGAACAAGATAAAATTAGCTCAAACGAGCCGCCATGATTCCCAACATGGCAGCTTCTTGCCATTGTTGCTAGCTATATAGCAATCCAGAATCACAACAACACATGGCCTTCTGCATCTTTGAAGCGTGCTCACCGTTTTCGTGAAGTTGTTCGCTAACCCATCTATTAGTGACCAAATTTCGATAATATTTAATTTCACAGACTATATCTCCATTTCCTCAGAGGAAGATGAAGTGACATCGTTATACCAGACTTCAAATAAAATCCCATTTTGTGACAGTCCCTGCCAAGATGATCCCCATTCAACACTCGTCAGGTTGTGCTTACTTCACTGAACTGGGCTCTGCTTTTCCACAGATACAGTAGCTTTGTTGGGGAAAACGCAGAAGTTTGTCAATGCAATCCCTGACACAGAAAATCACATTGCATTCTACTCTGCCTTTACAAGCAGGGAGGGGTCGAGTGAATTGAACAATACCTTGGAAATGTATCTCAAAAATATGCAGTTTTTATACCGTTTCCACCAGTAAGCCTGTTATATGGATGTCCCCCTATACGGGTGAGAAGGTTTAAGCTGGGGTGATATTCGAATTTTGACGGTGCCACTGGCTTTTTTCTTTTGCCCGTTGATTAGTATTTTTCATTCCAACCCAAGGTCTCATCAGTCACAGTGCCTTCATGGGTAAATGCGAGTGATGGAAGAATGAGTGCATGGGGCTTGACTTAACAGTCTCTTTCTCTCCCAAACAGACACACACAATATGTCCCTCTCTCTTTCTCTCCCTACCTCTCACACACTTTACCTGGGTACGCTTCTCTGAGACATTGATGAAGCGATGCATTTTTTTTATTTTTTATATCTGTGTCGGGCTCCTGCCTCTTCAGTTATACTCTGCTCAGTTGAGCAGCTACAGAATAACAGATTTTGGATTATCACCTCATTTTGGTGGCCAAGGCCCGGGTCTTGCACAGTTATAAAATAAAAAATGGCATGCTGCGCTAATACTAGGTTGTATAGGAATCGTATAACATTTTGGACTGCAGAAACTACCACAGAATGTGTTTCACTTTCATTTTTGCTACTCTCCTCATTATAATTTAGACTATACGGGGTTTCTTCTGGATCTTAAAGGGGTTTAGGTGGTAGGCGTGGCAGGGGGCATGGAAGGGGTGTGACAGGGGGTGCGGTCTGCCCGTCGGCTTGGTTGAATTTAAGAGAATATTTTAGAGGCGGCGGTGTAGAGAAATGTTTGCATTTTTAAGCCAATTTCCTGCAATTATACACATTACGCAAAATCATTGTTTTTAGCTTTTATTAGCTTTTATTTCGGTGAATGTTAGTTCTCAAAGATCATAATATTTTAAAAATACTTTTTAAAAAGTCCATTATCTTTTGTACATACTCTGTCTGGTTTTAGTCGTTTAAGTGTACACTGAAAGCACTTTTCCATCCCGAAAAAAATTAAAACCATACACTGTCCCGCCCAAGGATTTCAATGGCATAAAAAATACTGCTATAGGAAAATCCCTCAAAATATCCTACAGCAGTGATCATGATGATGAAGATAATACTGTGTCGATCCAGTGCCTTGCATCCCAAAGTGCATAATTACAAGGTTCACTCACCTTATGGTTCACAGTTGGGTGATATTCGGAGTCAATTTTGTGGACACTCCCCATGGTTATTACAGTTCATTCAAATGAGAAAGACTGATTAGGAATGAGTGTTTACGTCATTCTTTGTATCACCAACCTAGGCTCCCTTCAGATTCAGATCATCTTTAGAGATGATTAATGCGCCACTGAACTGGGTACATGTATTGTGTGCCCCAGTGAGTGGGCTTAGACGTTCACTCAAATCAATTAAAGTGCTGTGCTAATCACTCTTGTTTTACATGGACACCCAGGGGGCTAAGACTGAGGATTAGCATCACACTGTGGGTGTTTGGAGAGATGTAGGGCGGGAGGTAGCGTAGTGGTTGGAGCATTGGGCAAGAAATCGAAAGGTTGCTGGTTTGATTACCCGAGCTGTCAAGGTGAAAAACCTGCGGTGTGTCCTTGAGCAAGGCACTTAACCCTAATTTGCTCCAGGGGTGCCGTAGTAGTATAGCTGACCCTGTAAAACAACACATTTCACTGCACCTATCCGGTATGTATACAACAAAAAGTTGTATAGTTTAGATGGCATAGTCATCCTCTATTGGTACCATTAGACCAGGGGTGGGCAATTCCAATCCTCGAGAGCCTGATTGGTGTCACAGTTTTTCCCCAGCCCCAGCTAACACACCTGACTCCAATAATCACCTAATCATGATCTTCAGTTTAGAATGCAATTTGATTAATCAGCTGTGTTTGCTAGGGATGGAGAAAAAGTGTGACACCATTCAGGCCCTTGAGGACTGTAGTTGCCCACCCCTGCATTAGACAGTATCTGGTTAATCCCTAGATTAAATGTTCGTGCCCCCATGGAAATTCAATTAGCATAATACAAAAATATTTATGTTTAAGCAAGAGTTATCGTTTTGGGATGGGCTGCGTCTCAATCCACTGCATCCATTGGGCTCCCGAGTGGCGCAGTGGTCTAAGACACTGCATCTCAGCGCAAGAGTCGTCACTGCAGTACCTGGCTCGAATCCAGGCTGCATCACATCCGGCTGTGATTGGGAGTCCCATAGGGTGGCGCACAATTGGCCCAGCGTCGTCCCGGTTTGACAGGGGTAGGCCGTCATTGTAAATAAGAATTTGTTCTTAACTGACTTGTCTTGTTAAATAAAGGTTACATTTAAAATAAAACATCTGCCAATGTTGGCCTTCCGCATCTGCGGTAGGTGGCAGAGCTACAGCGGTGTTTGTCAGACAAGGAGACATCCCAAGAAAATGTCTGTAGCATCCAACTACAAACTAATATGACCCCTTTATGGAAAGATGAGACTCTTACGGACACGATTGTGTTCTCCGTTTTACTCTACGATCCCCACAAGTGTCATGGAACTTGTCTGAAGTCGGTACCGCCAATCTGACAACCTCCAATCTGTCCAAACAGTTTGGGCTACATACTGATTTCACCCACCATCGAAAGGTGAGACTCTCACGGACACATAGGCCTACATGTCGGTTGTTTTGCTCTAGGACGCCCACATGCCTCACAAGACTCTTCTGAAGGTAGCCTGTTCTCAAAGTATATATGGAAGTACTTCCATATAAATCTGTCAATGATGGGCAGTATATGAAAATCTCACCCATTCATCAGTTCTGTTTCCTCTTTTCCTCTTAGGAAAAGTAATAAACTTGAACTTGAATTAGCCCAGGTAACTCAACCCCTGAGGTTGCCCACTTGCTACTTTCTTGCAGGGTGTGCTGCAGGCAGGATATCCTGTTTAACACAGGCAAAGATATGGATGCAGTAGAAACCTATAGGAGCTCTTTGTTCGTAAGAGCCTACCTACTGGGCAAAACTGGTTGAATCAACATGGTTTCCATGTCATTTAAACCCCAAAATCTATGTAGTGACGTTGAATCAACGTGGAAACGAATTGGATTTGCAAAAAGCCCTCAAAGTAAAGGCATTTCTTTTTAAGTCCAATGACATGGTGAATTTGTTTATTAATTTCATGTTGAATTCACGTTAGTCGACAACTCAACCAAATGTAAATCAAAACTAGACGTTGAACTGACTTCTGTGCCCAGTGGGTATCTATCTAATCAGTTGATGCTGCACACCCGTCCTAAGCAAAATGGGCTACCTCTGGGAAAACTCCAATGAAATATTTATCAAGCAAGGTTTTTCTTCTTTATCTCCACTCAAAGGCTGGTATAGAGAATATAGATGCTGCTGCGGTAAAATCCACCACTCAGGCTCGGAGGTGGTGAGATGCTAGCTGGCTCCCCCACGCTACCACAGATAGAGTTACGGAGACGGAGAGAAGTGGCGTGGGTGGGAAACCTAATCAGAGGCAAATGTGAGCTGCGCTGCCATTGATGGAGGAGGATTAGACGATTCTATTCACTGAGCCCGAGCTTGGATCCCATCCACGTCCATATCTCTCTCGCACTCTCTTTTCTTTCTCTCCTTCCAGAGCTGCTCGTCATTAGTGCCTCCCGATACACAAGCGCACTCACATACACTCACTCATTCACTCCTCAGACCTACACATTCATAAACCTCTCCTAGATGCCTCGTCCTCAGGTCGAAGGAAAGGTTAGTCATCAGGCGAGTAATTCACTGGAATGTTTGCCTTTGTACAGGTGCTTCTAATCTATGCCTCCGTAAAACATTTTCCTTCGCCTCTGAAAATAGTGAGGTCGATACCCACAGGGGATCCCATCCATCTCAAAGACACAACAGGTTGTCCAAATACCTCCTCCGCCTTGTCACATCAAAGCAGTCTTAAGTCCTCTGGGAGACAGCAAAGGAAGTTTTCCAGTACATGGAACAAACTGTGAAACGCACCTGAGTGTTCGGATGAGATTTCAGAACATTTGTTTGTGTAGAAAACATTGCTTGGGCTTACACTATTACGTGAATACCATAGAGTTGGGTATCATCTTGCTCTCAAAAGAGACCTGCGTTGCTGTGTTTTCCCATCACTGATTTATTATATTCCTTCAGATCTTTTGAAATCAAAAGGAGCAACCCCTGTCTCGAGTCAGGTGATATCAGATCCAGAGTAGGTGTCAGCCATCAGATGAATCAGAAGCACATTGAGTTCCGAGTTTAGCCCGGCAGAGAAGTAGCTTGGGCAGCCACTTTATGGATCTCCACTGTCGTCTGGGCTTGATGTGCACAGCCGGTAATACACTCGTGTCCCCTGGTGACCCGGGTCTTACATAAAACATTCTCCACTCAGGCTGGAAAAGGCTTCGATTTCCTCCTTAACTAGATTTAATGGCGAGAAGGCTAACATTCCTAGGCATTAGCCACACTAGCATGGTGTTGGAAAATGGTGTTTCACAATGAAAGTAGCCATATTTTCCTTTGTTTTTTTTGCCTTCTCGCCATGAAATCCAGCCTGAATGGAGAATGTTTTATGTACGAACCGTTCGCCAGGGGACTTGTGTGGATCAAGCCCAGACTATAGTGGAGATCCATCCATAAAGATCACTAGTAGCTGCCCAGGCTAGTACAGAAGTAGTGGATGGGGAACCCTACCGTACTGTTACAGTATCTAGTCTCCCACTGGCATTGAGTCCTACCTGTCTTGTTATGTAATTTAACCCCCCCCCCCCCCCCCCCTTGCTCTACTACCTCTTGGAGTCACACAGTAAGAGACACGGCTCTTTTGTTTACCACTGGGCCTAAGGGACTGTTTACATCCGCCTGAGGAATGGGAATTCATGCACCATATTCAAACCATGTCAGCTGGGTTTAGGGCTGGCAGAATAGGAGGGTGATAGCACAGCAAACGTCTGACCTCCATTGTGTGTCTGTTTCTAAAGCCCTACTATCACTATATCTCCCTCTGACTCCAAAACCCATTGGATCTCTTCTCTCGGCTATGCTTTACCCTGAATATTACGACTGCATGTCATCTACATTTCAGCCTTTATAATTGTTGTCACAGTAAGTCGGGCACAATTTGATGTCGTCATGAGTCAGATTATGGTGAGTGCAGGTACTGACACACGAGCAGCGTTTTAGGTCAGTGAACTAGCTTGCCGACAATTTTTGCTTTGGCTTATTATAAGCATGAATGAAATAAAACCCGATTATACCTAATTATTGTATTTTTTTTAAAATTATGTTGCTTTGGGATATTTAACCAGACATAACAATTCCAATGTAGATGTAAGCTTTTCAAACAGCTGCGGTACCATGTGCTGTGAGTTTACGTTTTTGCGTTTACAAAGCGTCTAACTCTTTTTGGGTTCAGTGGGAGGTCGGGGCAGACTGTATCACTTCTGAGTGGTCAGTTTGAGGTTGTCACTACCACTGTCAACACTAGCTGCAGAATGTGTTACCTATGCCGTGAGGCTTTCCAGCTTTGAAGTGAAGTCTCTCTCTCACTCTTCTCTCACCCACCCGCCATCTTTGACTGACCAAAAAAACAACTATTGTTACACAAGGGGTTTACATCCTAAAATTAAACTCCAACTCAGTATTAAGTACAGAGCAGACCAGTACAATATTATTAGCTCAAAATGAAGACAAGAGAATCTCATACAAGGCCCTCCAATACCTGCCTGTCTCTGTGTGGATTGCCAAAAGAGGCTATTGTCCATCACACAAAGTGGAACAGGAAATAAATTAAGAACTGTCACATAGTTGGGACAGATGGCCCTGTGTCTCATTCGCTTAACAACACTGTTAGTGAGGTAAAGGTCGCAGGCCAGTTTCTCTCCATTAGCGTGAGAGAGTCTCCTCGGGCTAATCCCATTAGCAAATCAGCTAGCAGCACGGCAGCTGACATGGGTGTACACATGCTAATTGGAATTAATTGTGTGAACATAATAGTAATCTCACCTTTGTTCATTGCTTGCCTCCTCTTCTCCACACAGCATGAGTTTCAATGAAGCACAGGGATAATAGTAACACTTGACTCAGATTTTCAGTCAAATCATGTCGACTGTAGGTAGCTAGTAGCAATCCGTGTGGCAGATAATGGCAGCGTTCATTTGGAGTGACAGGCGTAAACTGTTATGACAGTTAACGCCTGCTGCACCAATGTGTCGGAGGAAACAACGTACAACTGGCTACCGAAGTCAGCATGCATGCGCCCCGGCCCGCCACAAGGAGTCGCTAGCGTACGATGGGACAAGGACATCCCGACCGGCCAAACCCTCCCCTAACCCGGATGACGCTGGGCCAATTGTGCACCGTCTCATGAGTCTCCTGGTTGTTGCAGGCTGTGACACAGCCTGGGATCGAGTGTCTTAGACTGCTGCGCTACTCGGGCGGCACTTAAATTACCCATTACGTATTGATCAATACCCAGGTTAACCATCAAACCATTTCATGCGGATGAATTACCTGATGCATGGAAAAAGTCACGACCGGGCTGATGGAAACAGGAAATGCCGCTACAAATGAATAAATGCTGAGAGACAATTTGTCCGTTTGACATGGTGGGATATTTTTGTGTCTGTAAAATTAATTATGCTAGATATGGCAGTGGAAACACCTTTATGCACAAATATTTATATAATAACCGTTATATCGAAGTAAACTTGGAGTCACGCAATGACTCAGGAAAGCACAAGGTGGTGAAAGTGCACTGTGATTGGCTTGATGTTCCTTTCCAATAAATATTGAGGGTCTTATTCTGGTGACATGATGATCAATGCTCGGCTGCCGTTTGACAAATAAAATAATCTCGCCGTTATCCATAATAATCTCATCATGTACAGTTGAAGTCAGAAGTTTACATACATACACCTTAGCCAAATACATTTAAACTCAGTTTTTCACAATTCCTGACATTTAGTCCTAGTAAGAATTCTCTGTCTTAGGTCAGTTAGGATCACCACTTTATTTTAAGAATGTGAAATGTCAGAATAATAGTAGAGAGAATGATTTATTTCATTTTTATTTCTTTCATTTGTCATTATGGTGTATTGTGTGTAGTTTGATGGGGGGGAAACATTTAATCAATTTAGAATAAGGCTGTAGCGTAAAATAAATTGGAAAATGTCAACGTGTCTGAATTCTAACCGAATGCACTGTATATTGCAGCCTATTAGAGGATCTGGAGGCATGGCTTGTTGGAGTTGTGGCCTTGGGTTAGCTTTCTTTTTGCCACCCATGGGCAAAAGTGTCATCCCAGTTCATGTGCTATGTGGTACTCTGTCAATGAAGTTTGAGCTTGTACACTGCCAGTACTACAGTCTTAATGAGACTGACATCCAATGCATGTGATACTAAAGAGCTCCATTGTTAAGACAGTCACCATTTCATTACAATATGATTTGCCAAATGTGTTTTATTAGCCATACATTTTATGTAAACATATACTGCATTTCTTACAAATACAATCAAATGTAATATATTTCACAAAACATTTCCAAATGCATTTTAACATTTATTTTCTAAATATATTGATAAATACATGTGAAAATATTGTTTAATTTATTTCAGAATGTATTTTTAAATACATTAAATACTTCTCCCAATGCATTTAACATATATTGTGAGTTTCATGTTACATACATTTCTATATACATTCTGTAGTATATGTTGGAATGTATTTAAAATGTTTTTGAAATACCTTATTTGGCCAATTTCTTTTTATATTTCACATGAATCCAAAAAAAAAAAGTATATAAAAAAATATATATTTTAAGATTCATTTTTTTCTCCATAAGATTACTACTTTTAAGCTGCTGCTGCTTGCTATGCAGGCCAGCCCCTCTACCCTGATATGTACTGTAGGTAGCTAGCTAATGTGATTACACAGAAGGTATCTGTAACAGGCTGACCAAACCGGCTCTGTCTACCCCACCAGACACATTCATGACACGCAGGTTAAGATACCAAAATCAACTGTGAACCAACTATATTAATAACATTCCTAGCTAATTTGTCCAGGGAGGTAAACATTGGGTTGTTTTACCTGAAATGCATATGGTCCTTTTTTTAGCTGGATCTTTTTAGAATTTTTACCCATTTTGAGTCATACAAAATTGTGTGTTCCCTACTCCGACAATTAATCTAAAGAT
This sequence comes from Salvelinus sp. IW2-2015, assembly GCF_002910315.2. Taxonomy (NCBI): domain Eukaryota; kingdom Metazoa; phylum Chordata; class Actinopteri; order Salmoniformes; family Salmonidae; genus Salvelinus; species Salvelinus sp. IW2-2015. Next base: position 21,920,655 of record NC_036848.1, read on the forward strand.
AAAAAGGGGAAACCTAGTTAGTTTTTGTTAATTTTCTTAATCTCTCCTCGTTCATCTTTCTTTTTCTGTGGATTTGATATGGCGGTTGGCAACCGACTTTAAGGTGCAACTGGAGTGAAGTGAACTGGAGTGGAGTGTGGACCTCGTTCATCTTTCAGTCACCCACGAGGGTATATGTTCGTAAAAACCAATCAGTAGATGGGAGAGGCGAGACTTGCATCGCATAAAGCTCTAAAATGGAAAAACGTCTGTAATTTTGTTTTGCAACACTCGCAACGCGGCCGGTTTGGTCAGCGTGTAAGTTATCTTCTGATGAGCAAACCCACTGACCTGGTTAATGGATTTCCCCCTTTATCAGAATGTGAGGGGATATTGACAGTGGTCGATTCAATGTCAAATTGAACGGTCAGAAAAGTGAAACCAGAGGTCTTTCTTAGATTCACTTTTCAACCCTGGGGGGAAACCAGTGGGGGAAACGTGAGCAATGTGTCAAAATAATTTTTACTAATGACTATTTTCTGGAAAGGACAGGGATGTACGCGCCAATCATATGCGAACACGTCCTAATTTCAACACAATTTAATGTCAAGACAAAGACAATGAAGTAGGTTTTCCATGGAACACGTGTTAGTTTGCCACTCAGATCTTCATAAAAGCAAGAATAATTGGGTGAAAGAGAAGCCCGAAGCGACCTCCTCTCTTAAAACACAGCCCATCCTTTGAATAATAGATGGCCCATCTTTGCTAAAAAAGTGCCTGTCAACGATTCCCTCCCTTCCTTAGCGTGTCTTTATTAGCATTTTTGTCCATTTCTGCCTGTGATAAAAACCCTGCATTGCAGCAAAGGAAAGCCCCTTGTCTTTCTTTTTCCATCTCATTCCAGTGCGCTTTAAGCCTCTGAGAAGCATTGCTCTACGCTGTCATCATTTGTGAGAAATGAACAACCCCGCTGCAGGTCAAATAGCTGTGGGAAGAGTACCCCACTCCATGCTCTATCAAGCTCATGCCCCCAATATGCCACATAGAGAGGGCATCGAGTGGGTTGGAGGAGAGGCAATCTTGGAGAATGTTGTCGCAGTATTTTTGTCCTCAGCAGTGTGTCTCAGTAATATGACGTCCGCGGAAAGTGTGGTGCTTGACCCTTTCACTTCACGAAAGCGTTGTGCTTGACCCTTTCACTTCACGAAAGCGTGATGCTTGACCCTTTCACTTCACGAAAGCGTGGTGCTTGACCCTTTCACCCCATGACTTTGATTCCGCCTCATGTCAGTTTGACTCCTAACAAAATAACATCAGTGGCTATGTTGTCCTCACATTGAACTGAAGGGTTCTTTTGGATTTTTTTGCTTCGTAATCTGAACAGCTTTCGTATGTTTTTTATATATTTTTTTATAGCTTTGTTAGGTGTTTAGATTTGACCTGCACAATACATTTTTACTTCAACATGTCCATAGTAAAAGTGGATTTCTACACTTACTATAAGGTTTCATCCACCGCTAGTCAAGATGCAATAGCCTTTTGTTTTCTAGATCAGTGGATAGCTTTGCTGAACACACATAATTAAATAGAACACTATTATTTTGTATCTTTTTGGCTGAACCCCTATGGATATGATATATCATTTACTACTGTACAATTTAGAGGGTGAAGGTGGTCCTCAGGGGGTTGTGTTGTAAACGTTTCTGTACTGTACTTATGGGGGGAACATGATGTTGCGTTACCAACTATGCCAGTGCTGAGCTGTGACAATAGGGCTTCACGCTGTGTCTGTTTCCTCCATGTTGTTTCAGATCTCGTCATCAAAGTCGCCAAGGATAAATTTGGAGCCATTCAGTCGGAGTATCAGAAGGTAAGTGTGTGTTTGTGTACACACACTCTGTTTTATGTTTGCCTGTGGTTGTTTATACGTTGTTATGATTTCACATTAGTGTCACAGTTTTTCTTATAATACGAAAATTACGCATATTTCAGATGTTGCGAAATTGGCACCGCCCTTTCTGTTCTATAGCAATGTGTTAATTGCTTGTGGAAGCCAAGGTATGGCCGTCCTTTGTGTTAGTACACTGGAAAAACAGTAATTGCCTCTGGCACTGTGTATGAAAACAAACAGAGGGAGAAATCAGTTGTGTTTTTGTCTAATAAATAGCTTTAATTAACAACTTGTTTTCTTTTGAAGATCTAGGTTTCTCCTGAATCTTCAGAAGAAAAGTGTTAGAAAGTTTCCAGACAGAACTTTAATGATTTATTTATTAATCAGGATTAAACTGTTTTGAAGCCCCCACAGTCAATGGCGTGCCAAAACGTTGAAACGACTTCAAAGATGGAGTGTACAATATATTGAAGTCTATCGGTGCTCTTTGTCTGTGTGCAAATGTCTGGATATGCATGTCAATTTTAAGTTTGATTTTCTGCTTCATTATTTGGTTTGTATGGCTTTGCCCTTTCTTTGACTCTGTGTTGGCTTTGTCTTCTGCATGCCTTCTTCATCTGACTTGGCAACCCTCAGCCAGAGAACATTGTTCTGACGCTCCAGGTAAAGTCTGCACACTACCTAGCTACCTTTACCTTCATTCACCTGTATGGGCCATGTCCTTCCCCACCTACCCCTCACCCATCTAGCATCCCTTTAGCTCTCCCATCTGTTGAACTGACCCAGCGGGCAAAACTGGTTGCAATGACGTCAGACTTTGCAACGATTAACGTCAGGTTGTACACTTGTGGCAAAAGGACATTTTGTTCACACGTCTTTTTAGCATACTAGACTAATACCTCTTTAACTGATTGTGATGTGGTTATCTGGCATCTCTTCAACCAGAAAAACAGATTTCAATTAGAAAATGATGTCATTACTTGGCACTTCCCATGACAAATTTTGCCAGCTGGGCTGGGGGTCTTGGAAACTACCTTTGGTTATGTTCATCATTGGAAATCCATTCAAAGTTATATGACAGTCACTGTATACCCAATGGGTTTATATGGGTTTGTACTATACCATGTTAAGTGCCTTCATTAATATGATCATGCCAGTCATACAATAACAGGCACAATTCATATCTGTGTACGAGCAATTTCCTAAAGAGTCAGATTTGTTTCGGACCAGGGATTTCGATGGCAACCATTCAGTCAGGCCGTGTAGTTTCCTGAATCCTCCGCAGTGTGTTTTTCCCTCGTCTCTCCCAGACAGCCAGTCAAACCATTGCCATGCCGAGCCTCACTTGAGCCCTAGATGTGCTGATGTGGCCAGAACTCCAGTTAATTCCTAAGACACTGACCCCCCTCCACCCCATATTCAGTACAGTCCTAGTCCATAAAGACCCTCATATATCACATTCCCATGCGGTAGGCGAACCTGCTGGAGACTGGAGAGGTTAGGTGACGCTTATCATCATATCTCTTACCATTATGTCAAGGGCAGTCTTTAGAGCGCCGGTTTAACCATGTAAAGAGTTGTTGTTAAGGATCGGACAGAGATGACAGTTTACTGCTACCATTACCATCCTGTGATACACTCTCTCGCAATCGGACAGTTATTCTGGAGAGAACATTTGTCTAAGTCACTTTTTCTCTCCTTGTTATGCACTGAGAGAATGGCTGTGTGTGTGTTTTCATCCCTAATTGGACAAATGCCAGTAGCAAGCGAGTAGCGGACGGCCCACCTGGGATCTTAACCTTGAAAATGAATCAGATCACATAGCGTTGAGTTACACAAAGTGCCCTTGCCAGTTGCCACCCAGTTCAAACAGCCGTGGGAAGCATTTGACAGAAAAATCCATCTAAATGCGACTGTAGTGGACGTGCAGAACCCTCAACAAAGACAAACAAAACCGTCCATGGGCAAATGATGAGGCCAAACCGTCAGAGCTGGTCAGACGTGGCTGCTTCGTTCATTATAGTAAAAGTCACACATTCCCTCCAGCTCTGAGATTTACCACGTCTGATAATGTGGAGAAAAAGAAGCCAGGGCGAAGGGGGCTTTAGGTAAGACAGGATTTTTCTTTATCCATAGCCTCCAGGAACTACCTGACTGATACCCAGTGAGCCTTACTCAGCCAAATAGTGGCTTTGGAAGTTGGATTAACTGAGCAGCTGGAGATTTAGAAACTGTCCCCAAAGATTTCGAAATTAGCAGAAGAGGAAAGGAGAAGAGGTGGAAAAAGTTCCGAATAGATTTGAGCCCAAGCGCTAAATGGCAAAGCAGCAAGCAACTGCCACTAAAAATACAACTTCTCATTTAGAAAACACCCTATGTGGCATTTGATATGAGTCAGAAAAACATTTATTCTACTGTCAAAATTGACTACAAAATGTAATTAGGATCATTTTGGAATTTTGTGAAACTTGTGGCCGTGACTGCATCACAGTGTAAATGAAGGTTGGGTTTGTTTCAACCCTGCCCACATGCCCACATCTGGCAGCACACAAGTCATTATCAATTCAGGGTGCAGCTACACGCGACCCAATCGTAATGCCCATGGTAAATTTGGGTTGACTTTGGATATCCCTATGGGGCTAGTTAGGGACCATCGGTAAATTACACAATGTACATGGGACAATATGTTCACCCAGGGGTACCCCAACTTTTTTGGATCAGCGACCCATTTAGATAAAAATAAAAAATAAATGCGATCCACCATGTAAAAAAAAAAAGGGGATGTAATCAAAGCCGAATGTTTACTTTTTTAATTGGGGCTATGACAGTCTATTACAAATCAGTCTGAGAGTACTTTTGACAGAATTTCAATCTGAAGGAAGTATGGTTTGAAGTGACTGAAATGCATCAGAAAGTTATTGGGAATTTCAGAAGATCATCAGGCAATAATTTGTTATTATATTCTGTGTAGAAAAGAACATCATAATTGACGATGTTCTTTTCCCACCAGTCTGATTTTAGTGCCTGGTCTTGTTCACTCTGGTCTAATGAGTCCTGTGCGGCTTGAGGGAAACAGAAGACACATACGTGTTGCTGAGATTGTTATCTTTCAGTGACGGGGTCGTAATATTTTTTGTGGGCTTAAACCGTTCAAAGAATAGAGCCACATTTGTAGGAAGAAAACAGAAACCAATCTGTTCATTATAACCGCATCTAGTGGCTAATGGAGGTTACTGACGCAACACCGGTTCTATCAAACAAGTGCAATTGCTTATTTCTTTTCTCGCAACTCCATTTTCAAGTCAGGTGTAAACCACGTGGCGAATTTGCCTATATGGGTAGAGTTCAATTGAAATGTTTAATACAGAAGAAATATCCCAAAAATATGTATAACCATGGTAGCAATTGAAATGGAACAGTTTGGAGATAATGGGAAAATTATTAGACCGAAGGTGAGTACTGTCATGGCCAAATGTTTTGAGAATGACACAAGTATTAATTTTCACAAAGTCTGCTGCATCAGTTTGTATGATGCCAATTTGCATATACTCCAGAATGTTATGAAGAGTGATCAGATGAATTGCAATTAATTGCAATGTCCCTCTTTGCCATGCAAATGAACTGAATCCCAAAATACCCATTTCCACTACATTTCAGCCCTGTCACAAAAGGACCAGCTGACATCATGTCAGTGATTCTCTCGTTAACACAGGTGTGAGGGTTGACGAGGACAAAGCTGGAGATCACTCTGTCATGCTGATTGAGTTCGAATAACAGACTGGAAGCTTCAAAAGGAGGGTCGTGCTTGGAATCATTGTTCTTCCTCTGTCAAATATGGTTACCTGCAAGGAAACACGTGCCGTCATCATTGCACCTGTCACGTTCCTGACCTGTTTTCTGTTGTTTTGTATAGGAGGCTTGTTTTGTGTCGGGATTTTGTGGGTGTTTGTTTCCTGTCTCTGTGATTGTCTGCACCAGATAGGTCTGTCTCGGTTTTTGCACATTTGTTATTTTGTATGTTGTTTGTAGTGTTTCACTTGTTCTTTATTAAACATGTTGAACACTAGCCGCGCTGCACTTTGGTCCAATCCTTGCTACTCCTCTTCGGATGAAGAGATGGAGGAAAGCCGTTACAGCACCTAAATCAACCATTTATCGGATCATCAAGAACTTCAAGGAGAGCGGTTCAATTGTTGTGAAGAATGCTTAAGGGCGCCCAAGAAATTCCAGCAAGCGCCAGGACCGTCTCCTAAAGTTGATTCAGCTGCGGGATCGGGGCACCACCAGTACAGAGCTTGCTCAGGAATGGCAGCAGGCAGGTGTGAGTGCATCTGCACGCACAGTGAGGCAAAGACTTTTGGAGGATGGCCTGGTGTCAAGAAGGGCAGCAAAGAAGCCACTTCTCTCTAGGAAAAACATCAGTGACAGACTGATATTCTGCAAAAGGTACAGGGATTGGACTGCTGAGGACTGGGGTAAAGTCATTTTCTCTGATTGTTTGGGGCATCCGGAAAAAAGCTTGTCCGGAGAAGACAAAGTGAGCGCTACCATCAGTCCTGTGTCATGCCAACAGTAAAGAATCCTGAGACCATTCATGTGTGGGGTTGCTTCTCAGCCAAGGGAGTGGGCTCACTCACAATTTTGCCTAAGAACACAGCCATGAATAAAGAATGGTACCAACACATCCTCCGAGAGCAACTTCTTCCAACCATCTAGGAACCGTTTGGTGACGAACAATGCCTTTTCCAGCATGATGGAGCACCAAAAGTGATAACTAAGTGGCTCGGGGAACAAAACATCAATATTTTGGGTCCATGTCCAGGAAACTCCCCAGACCTTAATCCCATTGAGAACAAATTCTGACAAACTCCAAGCATTGATTATGCAAGAATGGGCTCCCATCAGTCAGGATGTGGCCCAGAAGTTAATTGACAGCATTGCAGAGGTCTTGAAAAAGAAGGGTCAACACTGAAAATATTGACTCTTTGCATCAACTTCATGTAATTGTCAATAAAAGCCTTTGATACTTATGAAATGCTTGTAATTATACTTCAGTATTCCATAGTAACATCTGACAAAAATATCTAAAGACACTGAAGCAGCAAACGTTGTGGAAATTATTATTTGTGTCATTCTCAAAACCTCTGGCCACGACTGTACACAACAGTTCACCTGACACAAGACTGAGTCCAAACATTACACAGTTTATTTTACGTGCATTTTACACGTAAAATTTTTACTTTTCACCGCATTTGTTGATAACATCTAAAAATAGATTTTACATTCTGTAACATGATAAGATTATTCATGTCAAATGTGGGGTAGATGCAAGATAAGACAAAACAATTACAAGGGTTTGAGTGAGAGGACTAACTGGTGTCTCCAAGTGGCCACACACCTCTCCAAAGCTTGCACAGTTCGTAAGCAATTTCAATGCACTTTTATGACTCAAAGAAGTGTCTCCAACTATGAGGTACTTTTTTTGAGCTCTCCTAGCTGTGCCGTTGATGAACTAGAGCAAAGACACCTATAGTTGTTTACTTTGGAACACAACTCTGCATCCCCGCCATCACACAATTACTGTTGCTGTTTTCGCAATCCAAAAACTGTCCATTATCAATCCCAATCTGGTTCAGGTGGGCATGATTTGAAAGCTTGTTCTATTGCCAACAATGACTAGCTAAGTTATAAAATATGATCTTACAGTGTTAGGCTTTTACAAGGCAATTCAGAGAAACGGATGTTGATTTTGGTGGGCATAGAATGGAGACATGAGTGCATTCAGGTGTGTGTGCCATGGCACATTTTCTTCACAATAAACAAACATAGGCTCATTCTGTTCAGAACAAGCCAGGGTATGACGCCATGTCATCTTGTAACTGTACATCAAACATAGTGATCATAAACGTTGACACTGTATATGACATGACTTTTATGATTTGGTAATATGACGTGTTTGGCATACTTGTATGACATCAATGCGGTATTTATTATAATCCTTATTATAATCTCATCTTTCAAAGTACAGTACATTGAGTCATCTTCATTAACAGCACTTCCCTCACTCAGACAACAAAACATTTGCTCAAATTGCACAGATTATCGGTAGAGATGGGGGGAGGGGGAACTTCTTGTTGCGCGCAGTGCTCAAGTTCTGAACGTCTGTCAGTCAAAACCCATACAGCACTGAGAAGCGCACAGCCAGAGCTCTAATGTCATGTTTAGCAGGTTACTGTACAGCCACTATGTTCCAATTTAGATGCCTATTAGTGTCTAAATTTGCCATTTTCAACCCGTATACGGGAACAAATATTGAAAGCATTTAATGAGAAAACTAAAAGTTGTGCTACATGAAAATATTGTCTAATTTACATTGTGTCTAACAAGCCCCGGAGATTGGCTATCCAAAGTCAAACCAACTTTGCCTCAGTCGCCTATCTGAAGCTAATTGGTAGAATAATCTGGCTAACACTTCCCACCTGTGAACACACACAAGAGACACCCACATCAAACCACACCCCAAAACCAACTCGCGTTTGATTTCAGTGTTGGCCACTAGCATTTCTTAATAAACCAAATCAGGAAGTGCAGTTGCCCTTTAAAAATATTAAGATTAGAGTGAATCAGTAGGGAAAGCCATGAGAAGAGGCCAAGTCATTCAGACGTTTTGATAGCGGCCCCTTTGATCCTTTCATAACGAAGCAACCCATTGAACATCATTGTGACAAGTTACATACGGTGCAGGAACTACAGATCCCTATTGATTTTTCCAATTTTCAAAGCCCTAGCTTACTTCAGTTGACATAGGAGGAGATCAGTGGGACGGCAGCCTTACATAACAAGGGGAGATGGGAGACAGTGTTCACAATAACCAACAGGATCATTTGAGTGCTCTCAAGTTCGGCCCATGTGCTCAAGCCTATATGTGACTCACCACCTGGATTCGGTCTCATGTAGCAAAATGTGAAATTATGTTTTTTACATTGGATTAAAGTAGAGACTCAGAGCTACAAAATGGTATATCATACACTGCATTTGAGGAACAATGGAAAAGTAATTCTGCTATGAAAGTTGATCAAATTGTAAACTCACTTTTGAGAAAATCGCCTTTGAATGTTTTGGTATTTAGTGAAGAGCTCTTCTTTGTCTACACCCATTCAGCATCGTTCACACCCTCTTAAGCTTTAACCCCACCCATCTCGTTTCGCTCTCGGAGGGCACACTTGACGCTCTGGCCGATGATTTGTTTACCTCCCGATTACATGAAAACAGCCTAACCAGCTCAGCTGGTAACAATTTCATTATGCATTTTTGCAGATGTTTACTGACACCAGCAATATTCAACGGGTGTTGTACACACGTCACGTAACGTTAGCTAACGAGCCAGCCAGCTAACGTTAGCTAGTTAAACAACAATGAACAAAGTGCCAACAATGCCTAACATTAGGCTCTAACTAGAAAAGCAAACAGCTCCGGGAAAGGAATAATAACGTCCGCTAGGGAGCCAGTCAGCTAACGTTAGCTAGCTAGCTAACAGTACACTTTAGCTTAAGACATATAGCTAGCTGGCTAGGTAAACAATGAACCTAGCTAGGTAAACAGCGTTTAAGATCCCACACATCACGTAACGTTAGCTAATGAGCCAGCCAGCTAACGTTAGCTAGTTAAACAACAATGAACAAAGTGCCAACAATACCACAGTGCTGGGAGCTAACCAACCAGGTCCAATGTTAGCTAGCTAACATTAGGCTCTAACTAGAAAAGCAAACTGGGAAACAAATAATGACGTCAGCTAGGGAGCCAGCCAGCTAACGTTAGCTAGCTAGCTAACAGTTCACTTTAGCTTGAAATGAAACCACTTTCTGTCAAAATTAGACACGTGAAATATCTGAAAATGTAGCTAGCTAACGCTAGACTATCTTACCTGTATACATCATCATGCATGATGGACGCGTCTCCCTGTCAGGAATGCCATACCACAGTTGCCCTTAGTTTGAAGATGTAATCCTGAGACAGGTTTTTTCTCCATCTCTTTAGCTATCATACTCTAATTCCACTGATTTCAAAACTTGATCCTCCACATAGTGGAGAGCAACACTTAAACAGCTCCACTACACAATACAATTTTTAAAAAGCCGCGCTCGACAGGATTACCAACACAGATTGACGAGCACAAATAGACAGAAGCCTTCAATATGGCAGACCAATCCGAACTCCAGCCCACTCATTATCTCAGCCAATCATGGCTAGTAGGAAGGTTGCCCCACTTTTTCTCTGGCTTAACCAACAAGACTCGTAACTTAACAGTTTTCTTCGTATTTACAGATGGCATACAGGTTTGTTATTAAGGCACATGAAAGTTCACATGTTCTAGAAGGTATTTCTGCCAAAAAAAACGCATTTTGATAAAAAAATATTTTTTAGGTTCAAACGGCTCTCCTGTGAAATCGTGACTTGCGACATACGCCTAGTTTCATGAATGAGGTCACATATGGTCATTACCCCTATCCCATCTCACTTAGCTAACCCACCCCTAGCTAACCGAAGAAGCATTGCTACTTCTGAAGTAGCATTAGTAGCACTAATTCTTAGTTTCCCCTTCACTAGAATTTGTCCCAAATTCCTTAGACAAATTGTACCTATTGAACTAAAGATTTCTGTCTCCTTTTTATTTTGGATTAAATGCGTGTCCTTTGTGTTGATCTGCCCTCATTTAAAGCTGTTTTGATGCTAAATGTAATTCAATTTATGTTTCTATTGATTTGACATTGTTTATGGCATTATTCCTGCTATCATTTGCATGTTTGCTGCATAGAATGTAATAGTATCCAAATCACACTGACGCAGAAATTACGTCAAATGGCATCACTGTGCTGTGTCCACTGGCTTGACACGTCACACATTTGGCATTGATTTTGAGGATAACATCTCCACAGCCGTCGCTGTTGTCCAGCTTTGTAGCCAAATTGCAAAAACTGTCAAACAAGGCTACGGAGTTCTATGTACTGTGTTAATTAATATAGATTCAAAAAACGTTCATCTTAGCAGTCATGTAAAGTGTTGTCAATGCCACCTGTGGCCTCTCATCATCATTCTAGACTCATCTACTCCTCCCTCTCTACTTCTACCCCTCTCCTCACTCCCTCTCTCTCCTTCCCCCTCTCCCCTCATCCCCCTCTCTCCCCCTCCACTCCTCCTTTTCTCTCCAGGCCATCTACTACGAGACAGGTTTCGTGGTGTGCGCCGTGCTCGGCCTGCTCTTCGCTGTCCTGCTGCCCCTGGTCGGCCTCTTCTTCTGCCTGTGCCGCTGCTGCGACAACTGTGGCGGCGAGATGCACCAGCGCCAACGGAAGAACGCAGACTGCCAACGGGGCCTGCTCACCACACTGCTCTTCGCCACCTCGCTCGTCATCACGTGAGTCCACATGCGTTGATATCTTCACGCCATGCATCACTGGCGGCAGTCAACTCAAAGCGTTTCCCCTGCCTTTGTATAGGCGAGGAGGGTTCACTTAGTTCTATTCCCCTTCTGCTGAAAAGTATTTGACTTCAATGGGTTTAAATTGAAAATGTTATTTAAACAGGCCCTGGGTGTTGTTTTAGGGGGTATTTTGTGCCTCGTCTGGATTATAATCTAGGAAAAACACTGGGTAACTTTGAAGGCTGCTCTAGAAGGTTTGAAGCCACCTGGTCTACCTCAGTGCTGTAAATGTAACACTATAATACCACACATTAATCATGGCTTATATTAATAATGGCTTACATCAAGAGACCCCCTGGAAATCTTCCTCAAAAGGCCCACTGCTGCATTTATAAGCAAGGTAGAGTTTGACATTTTACATGGAGATATACTACACATTTTTACTCGTTCTCACTCAGTCTCATTCTCAACAGTCTTTTGACCTCATTTGTGCATTTCCTGCTTCAGTGCTCTCCCTCACAAGCTTTTGCGAACACAGTACATCACCTAGTGGCTTGCATCACCTTAAAAACCTCAGAACATGAGATATCCAGTGGTGATTGTGAGAAACAAACGGCCAAATGTACTTGCAGCACATTATTGCCTAGGCAGTAGAAATAGCCAAATATGGAAACAATACAGACAGTATCTGTGGCTTGCCTCTGGCTCTACGGTGGAGGAGAGAGGATTCACCAGGCTTCTTTTCTCTGTTTGATGTTCTTGACTTTACGGCTTTATTGGAGAGAGAGAGTGCGGGCATGATTAGAAATTCCAGAGTGGAATCCTAGCTGCCCAGAGACAAGTGTCTGAGAGAGAAAAACCACCCAGAGCCCGTATTAAATCTCCCCGGGCCACCAGACAAAGACTCCTCGCCGATTCTAATGAAGCAATTACACTGGGCACAGGAAGGAGGACACTGTCTCTCGAGCTGAGGGATGTTTTACATTGAGGACAGGGGGGTGGTATTTCCAAGAAGAGTTTTGATTTGTGTAAGGCTTGCAGGAATATTACTAGAGAGGGAGAGCGAGGATGAGGCATAAAAAAGGACAGGGGTGGTGTATTTTACATTATTTCCAAGAACTGTTTGATTGAATGTGAAATGCTTATTTGAAGGTGTAGGCCTATGAGGCTTTCAGGTGTGGAGTATACGCTGAGTGTACAAAACATTAAGAACACCTGCTCCTTCCATGACATAGCCTGACCAGGTGAATCCAGGTGAGAGCTCTGATCCCTTATCGATGTCACTTGTTAAATCCACTTCAATCAGTGTAGATGAAGGGGAGGAGACAGGTTAAAGAAGGATATTTACGCCTTGAGACTGAGACATGGATTGTGTATGTCTGCCATTCAAATCAAATCAAATCTAATTGTATTAGTCACATGCGCCGAATACAACAGGTGTAGACCTTACAGTGAAATGCTTACTTACAGGACCCTAACCAACAATGCAGTTTAAAAACAAGTAGATAACAAGTAGATAAAGAGCAGCAGTAAAATAAAAATAGCGAGACTATATACAGGAGGTACCGGTACAGAGTCAATGTGCGGGCGTACCGGTTAGTCTAGGTAATTGAGGTAATATGTACATGTTGGTAGAGTTATTAAAGTGACTATGCATAGATAATAACAGAGAGTAGCTCGTAAAAGAGTGTGTGGGGGGGGGGGGCAATGCAAATAGTCCGGGTAGCCATTTGATTAGCTGTTCAGGAGTCTTATGGCTTGGGGGTAGAAGCTGTTTAGAAGCCTCTTGGACCTAGACGTGGTGCTCCGGTACCTCTTACCATGCGGGAGCAGAGAGAACAGTCTGTGACTAGGGTGGCTGGAGTCTTTGAAAATGTTTAGGGCCTTCCTCTGACACCGCCTGGTATAGAGGTCCTGAATGGCAGGAAGCTTGGCCCCAGTGATGTACTGGGCCGTACGCACTACCGTCTGTCGGAGGCCGAGCAGTTGCCATACCAGGCAGTGATGCAACCTGTCAGGATGCTCTCGATGGTGATGCTGTAGAACATTTTGAGGATCTGAGGCCCCATGCCAAACCTTTTCAGTTTCCTGAGGGGGAATAGGTTTTGTTGTGCCCTCTTCACGACTGTCTTTAATGTCCCCATGTTAGTTTCTTGGGAATGTGGACACCAAGGAACTTGAAGCTCTCAACCTGCTCCACTACAGCCCCGTCGATGAGAATGGGGGCGTCCCCGGTCCTCCTTTTCCTGTAGTCCACAATCATCTCCTTTTTCTTGATCACGTTGAGGGAGAGGTTGTTGTCCTGGTACCACACGACCAGGTCTCTGACCTCCTCCCTATAGGCTGTCTTGTCGTTGTCGGTGATCAGTCCTACCACTGTTGTGTCATCGGCAAACTTAATGATGGTGTTGGAGTCGTGCCTTGCCATACAGTCATGAGTGAACAGGGAGTACAGGAGGGGACTGAGCACACAGCCCGAGGGGCCCCTGTGTTGAGGATCAGCATGGCGGATGTGTTACTTCCCCTACCACCTGGGGGGGGGCCCGTCAGGAAGTCCAGGATGCTGTTGCAGAGGGAGGTGTTTAGTCCCAGGGTTCTTAGCTTATTGATGAGCTTTGAGGACACTATGGTGTTGAACGCTGAGCTGTAGTCAATGAATAGCATTCTCACATAGGTGTTCCTTTTGTCCAGGTGGGAAAGGGCCATGTGGAGTGCAATAGAGGTTGAATCATCTGTGGATCTGTTAGGGCGGTATGCAAATTGGAGTGGGTCTAGGGTTTCTGGGATAATGGTATTGATGTGAGCTATGACCAGCATTTCAAAGAACTTCATGGCTACAGACGTGAGTGCTACAGGTCAGAAGTTATTTAGGCAGGTTACCTTGGTGTTCTTGGGCACAGGGACTATGGTGGTCTGCTTAAAACATGTTGCTATTACAGACTCGGACAGGGAGAGGTTGATAATGTCAGTGAAGACACTTGCCAGTTGGTCAACGCATGCTCGCTTGACACGTCCTGGTAATCCGTCTGGCCCTGCGGCCTGGTAAATGTTGACCTGTTTAAAGGTCTTACTTACATCGGCTGCGGAGAGCGTGATCACACAGTCGTCCAGAACAGCTGGTGCTCTCATGCATGTTTCAGTGTTATTTGCCTCAAAGCGAGCGTATAAGTAGTTTAGCTTGTCTCGTAGGCTCATGTCACTGGGCAGCTTTCAGCTGTGCTTCCCTTTGTAATCTGTAATGGTTTGCAAGCCCTGCCACATCCGATGAGCTTCGGAGCCGGTGTAGTACCATTCAATCTTAGTCCTGTATTGACGCTTTGCCTGTTTGATGGTTTGTCGCAGGGAATAGCAGGATTTCTTGCAAGCTTCCGGGTTAGAGTTCTGCTCCTTGAAAGCGGCAGCCTTTAGCTCAGTGCGGATGTTGCCTGTAATCCATGGCTTCTGGTTGAGGTATGCACGTACGGTCACTGGGGACGACGTCATCGATGCACTTATTGATGAAGCCAATGCCTGATGAGCTGTTGTATGCCATCGGAAGAATCCCAGAACCTATTCCAGTCTGTGCTAGCAAAACAGTCCTGTAGCTTAGCATCTGCTTCATCTGACTACTTTTTTATTGACCGAGTCACTGGTTCTTCCAGGGTGTTCTGAGGGCAAAGGGGAATGTGTTCTTAATGTTTTGTACACGTATTGTAGGTTGGTATGCCAAAGATGTCTTTGAAAAGCTGGTGTAGCATGAAATCGTGTTTTTTAAGGTATGTCCTATTTGCCTTTAGTTGTGTCACTGATATGAGGTTCGACTGGTTCAGAACCCCTCGGAAAAAACAACACTTTTAGATATAAAATATTTGAAGGGACAGTGAGCTGAATGTCTCGTCTAAAGTCACACATCTGACCAGACAGACAGGTGCACTGACTGCAGTCGAGGTAAAGATGCTAGAGGATAGGGAAGATAAGACAGCTTGTCCTCTCTGTACTCTCTCATCCATTTCATATTTAGCTCAGGCTTGAAATAGAGCAGCACAGTCAAGTCTTCACCATACATTCTTAATCACTTTGTAAATGTCAGTCCCAGCCACCACATGACTTTCTAATGTTTTTGAATGAATACATTTATTCTCTGATTGATGCAAGATACTAAAAAACAAATAAATACAATTCTTCAAAAGATGGATGGGGACTACTGATTATGTTTGGACCACAGTAGAATAATCAGTATCACGACATGCTAGACCTATATGGTTTGCAGTAAGTAGAGGTTCCCTTGTCTCGTAATGGACCCATGATGTGATCCACTGGTCAATTTCCAGACCAGTCTATTTCTAGACCATTTAGTTTGCCCAGTACTACAGAACCAAGTTACAAACTAGTATTTGCCAATGTAGTTGACCCAAGTATGTTATATCTGTCCCTGTCTAGAAGTATTAACATGAGATACAGAAAAGGTATACAAATATACAGTGCGTTCAGAAAATATTCACACCCCTTGACTTTTTCCACATTTTGTTGTGTTACAGCCTCAATTTCAAATTGAGTACATTTCAATTTTTTTGTCACTGGCCTACACCCAATGTCCCATAATGTCGAAGTGGAATTATGTTACTTACAAATGAATTAAAGATGAAAAGCTAAAATGTCTTGAGTCAATACGTTTTCAACCCCTATGTTATGCCAAGCCTAAATAAGTTAACGCTAAAAATGTGCTTAACATGTCACATAAGTTGCATAAACTCTGTGTGAATGACTCCCTCATCTCTGTATCCCACACATACAGTGATCTGTAAGGACCCTCCATCAAACTGAATTTCAAACACAGATTCAACCACGAAGACCAGAGAGATTTTCCAATGCCTCGCAAAGAAGGGCACCTATTGGTAGATGGGTAAAAAAAATAAAACAACAGACATTGAATAAATCCCTTTGAGCATGGTGAAGTTATTAATTACACTTTGGATGGTGTATCAATACACAAAGTCACTACCAAGATACAGGTGTCCTTCTTTACTCATTTGCCAGAGAGGAAGGAAACCGCTCAGGAATTTCACCATGAGGCCAATGGTGACTTTAAAACAGTTGCAGAGTTTAATGGCTGTGATAGGAGGACATTTAGAATGGATCGACGACATTGTAGTTAATCCACAATACTAACATAAATGACAGAGTGAAAAGAAGGAAGCCTGTGCAGAATGGAAATATTCCAAAACATGCATCCTGTTTGCGTTAAGGCACTAAAGTAAAACTGCAAAAAAATGGGGCAAATAAATTAACTTCATGTCCTGAATACAAAGTGTTATGTTTGGGGCAAATCCAACACAACACATCACTGAGTACCACTCAATATATTTTCAAGCATGGTGGTGGCTGCATCATGTTATGAATATGTTTTGGGGGGTATTAAAAGAAACAGAATTGATCTAAGCACAGGCAAAATTCTAGAGGAAAACCTGGTTCAGTCTGCTTTCCAACAGACACCGGGAGACAAATTCACATTTCAGCCGGACAATAACCTAAAACACATGCCAAATATACACTGTAGTTGCTTACCAGGTCTACATTAGGCCTTTTCACAATGGCATTGTTTTTAGTCCTGGGCTATCTTAGCTCCAGGCTAGACTGTCCCTGTGCTAGCTTAGCCTGTGTTCACACAGGCTAACCCTGGTCTGTGCTTTAGCCCTGAGCTAAGGATTCACACTTGTATTCCAAATCTCAGGGATAACGCGGACAAACACAACATGCGACCGACATTCTACCTCTGACACACGACCAATGTTATAAGCAATACGACATTTATTAACACATTATTTCCTCTTGCTTCTAGCCCAGCATTTGATGGGGAACAATGTTTAACTTTTGAAATTCGATCTCGTCCCTGTACAGCAAATGCGTGCAAACGATCGATACATCAACTTTTCTGATCCAGGCGAAATCAGGCAACAATATTATTAGCATGGATATATGCAATTAAATGTCAATAGAAAAGCAATGAAAACAGAGGGAAATGTAGCGTTTGCTGCCCTTCCAGCTGTAGAGTTTGTAGCTTTAGTTGGCTAAGTGAGAAGAGGTTAGGCAGCCTGCATAGCAAACATTTTTGTTAGGCAGAGCAACCAATGTTTTTGCACCGATTAAATTATTTTGGTTTAAATAGTATAAATGTACATTACAGGCGTCACGAGCATGAAAGTGCCGCTTTTGTGATGGACAGTGAGCATTGTAGGCGTTGTTCTTGAATCCATTTAACAACGGGCTATTTTGGCACCGTGTTTCTGGGGCTAACCCTGAAAAGCAGGTGCCGACCCTGCTCCGGAGCAGGGCCGGCTAGCCCTGGGCTAAAGTTGGTGCTAGCCCACTTTACAATGTGCAAGTGTGAACACTCGCTTAGCCCCAGGCTAAAGTCTCCCTTAGCCCAGGGCTAAGGCGCAGTGTGAAAGCGCCTATTGGATGTTCCTGAGTGGCCTAGTTACAGCTTTGACTTAAATTGGCTTGAAAATCTATGGCAAGACATGAAAATGGCTGTCTAGCAATGCTCAACAACCAACTTCACAGTTTGAAGAATTTAAAAAAGAATAATGTGCAAATATTGTACAATCCAGGTGTGCAAAGCTCTTAGAGACTTACCCTGAAAGACTCAAAACTGTAATCCCTGCCAAATGTGATTCTAATATGTATTGACTCAGGGGTTGAATACTTATGTAATCAAGATATATACAGTATATATATACTTTTTTTTGCTTCTTTTTTTTTACTTTTATTTTTTTGTACAAATGTTAGAATATTTCTTCCGCTTTGACATTACAGAGTATTTTCTGTTGCTCATTGATCAAAAAATTACAATTAACTACATTTGAATCCCAGTTTGTAACACAACAAAATATGGAAAATGTCAAGGGGTATGAGTACTTTCTGAAGGCACTGTATGATGTATTGGGGGCTCCGTTCTGCCTTATGTCTTTAACAACACAAGATGTGCTTGATTAATAATTAACGACGTGACCCAATTAGTGTGTTGAAACAAATTCTCATCACTGCCCTGCTTTCTCCGGGTGCACAGAACACTGTCAGTGTGGTGTTACACGCCATGGTGAGCTGAACACACATACACACTCATAGGCGCAGACTCACACATAGACGCATAAGCGCATGCACAAATGCACGCACACAAACTCAGGCACATGCCTACATACAAACACATAGACACACACACTTTCACACGCTCTCACACACCTCAACACACACTCGCACACCACAGGGACACATCATGCGCATGGCTATTTTTAGTAGATTCCTTTGATATTGGGTTGAGTATTAAGTTAAATCTGTCACAAAGGAATCAGAAATGACTTCAGAGAGTTGTAGGATTTAAAGGAATAGCCATGGTATTCTTCAATCAGTAGATTTGGGGGCTGTATTGTTTTGACTTCTACTATACTCTACATGTGTTACTGTATCAGATGAAACCTTCAAATCAACCTTTAATCTTCCAGGTATTACATTGTTATCACCTCACAAGCTGGTACTTGTCTTACACTCTCTTGTTCACAATTAATACACCATTTGTGGCATTTTGGCTGAGCTGACCTTAATATAATGTGATATTAATATATGTGACATATGAGATGGATTGTTTTTGCTTCTTCACATAAG
The DNA here is from genome assembly GCF_002910315.2 of Salvelinus sp. IW2-2015. Taxonomy (NCBI): domain Eukaryota; kingdom Metazoa; phylum Chordata; class Actinopteri; order Salmoniformes; family Salmonidae; genus Salvelinus; species Salvelinus sp. IW2-2015. The sequence continues at coordinate 21,939,587 of NC_036848.1, forward strand.
CACACACTACAGTATAGAGCCATACAGTACTTAACCTGTATATGAATACTGTATGGATCTTACACACACTACCTTTCCCTGCACATCATTATTGTCAGATGATTATATCCCTCCACAGCCACCTCTCTCAGCCAACAGTGAGCTCCCCAGAAGCTGTTGCCAAGGCACTAAACTCCTGCCGTTGGGCCTTGTTGTCATTTGAGAGCGATATGAAAGGGTGGCACCGCTGTACTGTAGCTCTGAGAGCAAAGCATCTGCTTTAGCACGATACAGATAGACAAGACAGAGGCAGAGGGACGGACAGACGGACGGCAGATGGACGAACGGACGGAGGGACAGTACAAACTGGCAAGCGGGCACACAGACAGACAGACCACACAGACAGACAATACAGACCGACCGACTGACGGGGGAGACAGATCGACCGTCCCACAGACAGACAGGGGAGGGCCCATCTTACATCTTAGCGCAGATTTTGAGTCATCGAAGCCCAAGCTAATAATATCAGGCTCTCCGAAAAGATGAGCCCCAGACAGGTGACTGAGGAGAGATATTATTACCCCTGTTAATGAAAGCGTACTATGGTGTAAATGATGATTACTGTAGCATCATTAGCTGTTGAACTATTGAACTTTCTCAGGGTAAATTCAGTAATGAGGCAGTCACGCCCTGACAAATTTTTGCGGGTTTTAAAAAGCATTGTTGCTTAATGTTCGCTCGTTTACAATCTTAAGTTGAGGGAATGGAGAAAAAGGGCTGAACATTATAGATGATTGTAGGGCTGACTCCATTTAGTCGACTGATTGTTTGGTTGACTGAGATTTCTCTTGTCGAGCAGTCGCAATAATTTGTTTTTTCATGGTGCACAAGACACCTGTCTGATTCGTCTCAGCGGACTAATCACTTGCGGAGGCCACGGGGATGGCACAGTCCATCACTCTAAGACATGTGATACTGACATTGTATTTGGTTATATTATGTAAAAATAATGGTGCAACACTAATAAACCGAATATTATTTTATAACAAATGCGCTTTGGATATGGTCGCTGTACGCTGTTCTGAAACATAATCTTCAGTGCGCCGTAGAATTGGTGCCTTTCCCTATGTTGCTGTGTGCATAATAGCAAAATGAACCAGCATATTGGGATTGAGAACAATGCAGCGGAGGCAGCAGCAGCAGAGACGAGGAAACAGCCCTGGCCTTAAGCCCTATTCGGACGGGATTAGTTTTACTGGGGGTGGTCAGGTAATGTAATTATGTGCACAAGAACAAAAAACAGCACATCTGTAATTTTTGTCCAGTCTGAATCTGCCATGTCAGTAATTTGTACATGGCAGGAGAGTAAGAATTCCAGCCAGAATAATGTTCTTTGGCGAACTCCAAGGTCCTCTGATAATGCTAGTCCCGTGGAATAACTGATTCGACAAAAATGTAACGAAGTGCTGCTCATGACCTATATATGAAGGGCCTACATACAGTGCATTCAGGAAGTATTCAGACCCCTTGACCTTTCCACATTTTGGTACGTTACAGCCTTATTCTAAAATTGATTAAATACATGTTTTTCTTCGTCAATCTACACACAATACCCCATAATGACAAAGCTAAACAGGTTTTTATACATTTTTGCAAATGTATTACAAATAAAAAACAGAAATACCTTATTTACGTAAGTATTCAGACCCTTTACTATGAGACTCGAAATTGAGCTCAGGTGCATACTGTTTCCATTGATCATCCTTGAGATGTTTCTACAACTTGATTGGAGTTTGTCTGTGGTAAATTCAGTTGATTTGACATGGTTTGGAAAGGCATACACCTGTTTATATAAGGTACAACGGTTGACAGTGCATGTCAGAGCAAAAACCAAGCCATGAGGTCGAAGGAATTGACCGTAGAGCTCCGAGACAGGATAGTTTCGAGGCACAGAATGTCTGCACCATTGACGGTCCCCAAGAACACAGTGGCCTCCATTATTCTTAAATGGAAGAAGTTTGGAACCACCAAGACTCTTCCTAGAGCTGGCCGCCTGGCCAAACTGAGCAATCGTGGTAAAAAGGCCTTGGTCAGGGAGGTGATCAAGAACCCGATGGTCACTCTGACAGAGCTCCATAGTTCCTCTGTGGAGATGGGAGAACGTTCCAGAAGGACAACCATCTCTGCAGCACTCCACCAATCAGGCCTTTATGGTAGAGTGGCCAGATGGAAACCACTTCTTAGTAAAAGGCACATGACAGCCGGCTTGGAACTAAAAGGCAACTAAAGACTCTCAGACCATGATAAACAAAATTCTCTGGTCTGTGAAACCAGTATTCAACTCTTTGGTCTGAATGCCAAGCGGCACGTCTGGAGGGAACCTAGCACCATCCCTACTGTGAAGCATGCTATGGGGATGTTTTTCAGGGGCAGAGACTGGGAGACTAGTCAGGATTGAGGGAAAGATGAACGGAGCAAAGTACAGAAAGATCCTTGATGAAAACCTGCCACAGAGCGCTCAGGACCGCAGACTGGGGTGAATGTTCACCTTCCAACAGGACAACGACTCTAAGCACACAGCCAAGACAACACAGGAGTGGCTTCGGGTCTCTGAATGTCCTTGAGTTGCCCAGCCAGAGCCCGGACTTGAACCCAATTAAACATCTCTGGAGAGACCTGAAAATAGCTGTGCAGCGACGCTCCCCATCCAACCTGACAGAGCTTGAGAGGATCTGCGGAGAAGAATGTGAGAAACTCCCCAAATACAGGTGTTATACGCAAGTGGACTCAAGGCTGTAATCGCTGCCAAAAGTGCTTCAACAAAGTACTGAGCAAAGGGTCTGAATACTTATGTAAATGGTATATTTGAGTTTTGTATTTTTAATACAAAAATCTTTTTTTGCTTTGTCATTATGGGGTATTGTGTGATGAGGGGGGAAAACTATTTAATCCATTTTAGAATAAGGCTGTAACGTAACAAAGTGGGAAAAGTGAAGTGGTCTGAACACTTTTCGAATGCACTGCATATCAACTTTCGCAGTGGATGCTTGTGTTCATATGTTTTGTGTGTATGAATTGAATATTGCCAAATGCATCAGTAAAAAAATATTACGCCTATTTAATGTAACCCTCGCTGTTAATAGATCGCAAAGCAGCATACAACTGACCGAAAGATTTGGAAATTATAAGTTCACTTTCGCATCCATAGCCTTAAAACTCCTCCCAAGTGCAAGTGCACTGTTTAGCTCACATCTGAAGGCTTGGGGGCATTTAGGACATCTACTGCGGATCGCTAAAACATCCTAATGATTATGATCACACTTCCTCAATTCAAATATTATGGCGACACTATACCAAAATGGTTTGGTATGGTTTAGAAACTTGGGAACCCAAGCTCGTGTTATCAGTGTAGCACTGTTATCGCCTGTATTCCAGCCTTATGTCATATCTGTCAATTCATTTGAAAAACATAAAGAATTACAGGGGGAAGTTTGGAACGTCCGAATCGTCCTCTGGAATAACGGACGTTCTGGGGTCATAATTACATAACCAACGTTCTCTAGTAATTATAGTACCGTGCAAATAGGGCTTAGCCTAATTGTCTTTGAGAATTGACGGAGCAAACTCAAACTTAATTAGGTCTATAATCAATAGCCTAACTGTTAAATGTGCCTGGATAAATGTGCCAGATCTTGCTTCTGTTGCCTGTTTGAGTGTTTGTTTAATAGCCTACTGATTCTGTGACCACCAAGCCTCATGCGATGTCGGATGAAGCAATTTCACAGATTTGGCTGTTTTTCATCTTTGCCATGCTGTAATAAAGCCTTTACGATAGTTTTTTTGTTCAAACAGATGGGGTATTACTTATGATTTATGCATTGTTGTTTACACTGTAAACAGGCAGAAAAATGATATTGTAATCTAGCAGCACCTGTTTGTCACATATAATATACACGCAGCTCTTGCTGCATTTTTTAAAATCTCCTTCTTATTGTTATTATTAGAGTTATTGTTATGATCATCATTATAATAATAAATCATGTCAATATCATTAGTAGGCTTTGTATAGTAATCGTGTATAACCACCATTAAGCTGTAGTAGACCTAAGAGTGTGTCCTGTTTAGTCTACCGTCATTTACTAAGGCCTATGTTTAGGCTACTGTATCAATCTATCAATCATTCATTTGTTCATGCCATCACACAGCACACGAGACATTCCTGCTTTGAAATGCAATCACGCATTTGACTTTTAATTCAATAACAAATGGAGCTTTGAATAATTAGCATAAACAATAAATAAACCGCAATTCACAAATGCATTCAACTGTTTTTAGTCTGCTGTAATAAAGGCTTTATATAGAACAGACTCTGGTACACTTATTTAATTAGTGTTGTTTACACTGTTCCAAATGGTCAGAAGAAATATTGTAATCTAACAGCAACTGTTTGGCACACAATATTCATGCAACGCTTGCTCCTATACCCTTCTTTTTCTAGATCTCCAGTAGTTTCCACAACTAAGTCAAATGTCTTCGACAAATCTGACTTCCCCTTTCCCTCCTGAGCAACCAGTAAATATTTGCCCGTTTCGAGTTTATTTTTCATATCCTCCGCATCCGTTTTACTGTCAACATTACTGTGTTTGGGAGTTGTTATAAAAATGTTTATTTTACATATTTCTTTATTACTCTCCAACCATACCACCCCCCCCCCCAATTTATTAACGTGTATGATAGGCTATAGGTCAGGCCTATAGGGGGGAACGGCGTTATCTTTCTGGTTAAGAGATAGAAAAGCTATGTCATGCACACGCAGACACCGGCACATACACTCACACATGTGAATGGACACATTCATGCACATGCACAAACAACATTGGGCAGCAATTCCTGACATGAATGTGTTACACACACATTATTGCACACAGACAAGACACCACACACACACACACTACACACACACACACACACACACACTATGCATCCATGCAAACACAAACACGTGTTAGGAATTTCCTGACTTTAATGTATTATGTTTACAAACCTGCATGTGTGTGTGTGTGTGTGTGTGTGTGTGTGTGTGTGTGTGTGTGTGTGTGTGTGTGTGTGTGTGTGTGTGTGTGTGTGTGTGTGTGTGTGTGTGTTGGGTGTGTGTGTCGGTGTGTGTGGTGGTGTGTGTGTGTGTGTGTGTGTGTGTGTGTGTGTGTGTGTGTGTGTGTGTGTGTGTGTGTGTGTGTGTGTGTGTGTGTGTGTGTGTGTGTGTGGTTGCGTGTGTGGTTGCGTGCAGCTACACTGGGCACTGGCTGGCCCAGTGAATGACCATAGGCAACATCACAGTGATGCCAGTCCTCCGCTTGACTGGGGATATTTGTGTCCAGTGGCAGCTTGGAGGGACTTCTCACTGGAGAGAGAGAATCTAAGGGACCCTGAAATCACAGCAATAGAATTGTCTTGAGCGTTGGTTAGATGGCTAAGGACCCCATCATACCATAGCATATAGAAATAAACAAATGTACAGTATGTTGTCTTATCATCAGGTGAATGATAATGGCAAGGAGTAGTAAGCAACATTTTTTTATGAATAGATTTGGGTTTTATTTCATTATTTTGACCTTGCCACATTAACTCTTAAAATATCCTATTAGCTACAAAAAGTGACTCCAAACATAGTTTCACTAAGAGCAGCTTTTTAGCTATTTAAACAAAGGGTGGGCATTACTCTCCTTGGTCAAATAACCCTTACACAGCCTGGAGGTGTGTTTTGGGTCATTCTCTTGTTGAAAAACAAATTATAGTCCCACTAAGTGCAAACCAGATGGGATGGCGTATCGCTGCAGAATGCTGTGGTAGCCATGCTGGTTAAGTATGCCATGAATTCTAAAAAAAACACAGACAGTGTCACCAGCAACGCACCCCCACACATCACACCTCCTCCATGCTTCACGGTGGGAACCACACATGTGGAGATCATCCGTTCACCTACTCTGCGTCTCACAAAGACACGGCGGTTGGAACCAAAAATCTCAAATTTAGACTCATCAGACCAAAGTACAGATTTCCACCGGTTTAATGTCGTCCATTGCTCGTGTTTCTTGGCCCAAATAAGTCTCTTCTTCTTATTGGTGTCCTTTAGTAGTGGTTTCTTTGCAGCAATTCGACCATGAAGGCCTGATTCACGCAGTATCCTGTGAACAGTTGATGTTGAGCTGTGTCTGTTAGTTGAACTCTGTGAAGCATTTATTTGGGCTGCAATCTGAGGTGCAGTTAACTCTAATGAACTTATCCTCTGCAGCACTTGTAATTATGGGTCTCCCTTCCTCTTTCCTTTCCTCTGGCAGTCCTCATGAGATCCAGTTTCGTCATAGGGCTTGATGGTTTTTGAGACTGCACTTTTCCAGATATACTGACCTTCATGTCTTAAGTTTATGATGGACTGTCATATCTCTTTGCTTATTTGAGCTGTTCTTGTCATAATATGGACTTGGTCTTTTACCAAATAGGGCTATCTTCTGTATACCACCCCTACCTTGTCACACACAACTGATTGGCTCAAACGCATTAAGAAAGAAAGAAATTGGGGACTACCTCATTAAGCTGGTTGAGAGAATGCCAAGAGTGTGCAAAGCTGTCATCAAGGCAAAGGGTGGCTACTTTGAAGAATGTCAATTATAAAGTATATTTTAATTAGTTTAACACTTTTTGTGGTTACTACATGATTCCATATGTGTTATTTCATAGTTTTGATGTCTTCACAATTATTCTACAATGTACAAAAAGGGTCAAAATAAAGAAAAACCCTGGAATGTGTAGGTCTGTCCAAACTTTTTGTGGACCCCATGTTAAATACCCCTACTTTATGTTATACAGTGCAATCTTAAAGGGACAGTGTGTGTTTATGGATTTGCTTGACACACAATTCCCAACCCCTTAATGCAGACGTAATGATTCCATTTCAATGATCCAATCCCTTTATGTCTTCTCTGATTCACAAAACATGTGATGTCAGTAGTGTTAACCCCATTGTTTCAAGGAGTCTTAACTTCACTTCTGCTTGTGTGTTGTCCATTAGACTTAACCATAGAGAAGACACATAACCAAGCTAAGCTAGCAGCTGCTAATGTATGTCTCTACAAAATTTGCTTTGTTAAGCTGGGGATAATAACCTAACAAGGACTAAGGAAATACTCTGGTCACTCCATGTCCGATGCGAGCGTTGCAAAATAAATTTTGAAATCTATATTATTCAATTATTGCACCCACACTGCTCGCGCGCGCCAATGAGCTTCGGCGTTGCCAAGGGCTAAAATAGAATCAGTTCTATTTCTGACGCAGATCGCGCTGCAAGTCCTGCCTCTCCCATCTCCTCATTGGTTTATAGAAGCAGATACCCACGTGCCATCTCCTCATTGGTTATACCCACATGGGTGACTGAAAGACGGACGAGGTCAGTGGCGGTAATGCACCTAATTTATGAAAGTTGCCAATCTCAATATAAAGTCAAGAGGAGAAAAAGCCTGGAAGGATGAGAGATGACTAGAAACGATTCGGTTGACCGTTTTATGTGTGGATTAATTGGTGGAGTAGAGGACCTTGTGCATTTCAGGTAAACAGCAACAGCAAGCTAGCTAAATAAGACAAATTAGCTAGCAAGTGCAAGCTAGCTAGCTAAATTGCCAGTTTGGCCGGTTTGGGTTCCGTGTAACGTCCTTTTTCACTATGATAGTAAGACATTACAAGGGGACCATAGGTGCTTATGACAAATCTATCAAGGTATGCTTATGATGGTGCCAATATGCAATATTGGGTTCTTAATTAGGACCGGAGTTGATATGGCAAACCCTGAGTAGTTTATACCTTCTTCAGGCTGCAAGCCCGACATCGGGATCAATATGACAACAGCCACTGCAAGTGCAGGGCGCGAAATTCAAAATCTATTTTTGTCAAATATTTAACTTTCACACATTAACAAGTCCAATACAGCATTTGAAAGATAAACATCTTGTCAATCCAGCCAACATGTCCGATTTTTTAAATGTTTTACAGAGAAAACACCACATATATTTATGTTAGCTCACCACCAAATAAAAAAGAGGACAGACATTTTTCACAGCACAAGTAGGATGAAGTAGCATGCACAAGCCAACCTAACTAACCTAAAACCAACCTAAATAACCCAGAAAAAACTACCCTCAGATGACAGTCCTATAACATGTTACACAATAAATCTATGTTTTGTTTAAAAAAAATGCATATTTTAGCTATAAATCAGTTTTACATTACTGCTACCATCTTAGCCACCATCATAGCTCCAGTCAGAAATCGCACGGCAGTACCAGAAGAAACAGACACCAACGTCAACTACTAATTTCACATCAGAAAAGATTTCAGAGAAATATATGGTGGATAGCTAATGAAAGAGAAAGATCTTGTGAATACAGCAAATATCAGATTCTTTAAATGTTTTAACAGCGAAAACACCACATATATTCATGTTAGCTCACCACCAAATACAAAAAGAGAGACAGATATTTTTCACAGCACCGGTAGCATGCAGCTAGCATGCAGCTAGCATGCAAAGCCAACCTAACTAACCTAGAACTAACCTAAATAACCTAAAAAAACACTCCCTCAGATGACAGTCCTATAACATGTTACACAATAAATCTATGTTTTGTTCGAAAAAGTTGAATATTTAGCTATAAATCAGTTTTACATTACTGCTACCATCTTAGCCACCATCATAGCTCCAGTCAGAAATCGCACGGCAGTAGCCAGAGAAAACGACACCAACGTCAACTACTAATTTCACATCAGAAAAGATTTCAGAAATATATTGGTGGATAGCTAATGAAAGAGAAAGATCTTGTGAATACAGACAATATTTCCGATTTCTGAAGTGTTTTACAGCGAAAACACAATATATCGTTATATTAGCTTACTACAATAGCTACACACAGCAGCATTGATTCTAGTCAAACGCTAGCGATAGCACAGTTCGACAGATATATGAAAAAGCATCCAAATTGGGTCCTTTCTTTGTTGATTTTCCATCAGAATGTTCTCCAAAGGGTCCTTTGTTCAGAACCGTGTTCATTTGGACCTAGAACGAACGATGCCCCTGTTGAATTAGCATGACACACTGGCCATGCCATGCTAACCTCTCCGTCTTGACAAAAATTCTTGCGTCGCATCACGTCTAAAGTCCAGAATAAATTTCAATAATATAATTAAAGTATATTGAAAAAACATACTTTAGGATGATTTTGTGACATGTATCAAAGAAATCGAAGCTGGAGGTCATATTCACCTATATACGAGTGTTTTCCAGGAGCGCAGTCCATTTCCTACCTCGCGCCCAGAAAAATAATATAAAGTGCGCACTTATCACTCAAAGAGGTTCCTTTCAGTCCCTGACAGAGATAATCAAGTCATTTTTTCTCTCACTTCCGCATGACAACCAGGGGAAGATGTGTGACGTGTTTGTACAGTCCCAAGTGCCAAGGCTTTTATAGAGAGTATCTTGAAGAGAGACATAGCTTCTTGGAAATTTCACTTTTTCCAGAAAATGGGCTGTAAAAAGAGTTATGTTTCACTTAGAGAAATAATTAAACCTGTTTTAGAAACTAGAAGGTGTTTATATCCAAAGGTAATAAATAATATGCATATTGTACGGCAAGAATTGAGTACGAGGCCGTTTGAAATGGGCACCTTTTTTCTGGCTACTCAATAATTTCCCTTGCAGCCATAACAGGTTATACAACCCTGAGCAGCCAACCACCATGGTTACTTGTCATGGAGTCAATGACGCTAGCATTGTTGTCAGTCTTGCAGTCGTAAGGCAACAAATCAAGGTCTGAAACGCCTGTTGTCTACATACTGTCATGTTTTGTCTTTGATCATCATGTCTTGTCCCTGTGCTTCCCTCTGCTGGTCTTATTAGGTTCTTTCCCTCTTTTCTTCCCTCTCTCTCCTCCTCCCTCTCTCCCTCTCCCGCTCTCTCTCTCTATCGTTCCGTTCCTGCTCCCAGCTGTTTCTCATTCTCCTAACGACCTCATTTACTCTTTCTCACCTGTCCCCTATTTTGCCCTCTGATTAGAGTCCCTATTTCTCCCTCTGTTTTCCGCTTCTGTCCTTGTCGGATTCTTGTTTGATGTTTGCTGTTCTGTGTCCTTGTTCCGCCCTGTCGTGTTTTTGCCTTCTTCAGATGCTGCGTGAGAGCAGGTGTCTATGTCAGCTACGGCCTGTCCTTCCTGAAGCGACCTGCAGTCAGTGGTCGCGTCTCCAGTCGTTCCTCTCTACTGACGAGAGGATTTCAGTTTCCTGTTTTGGATTTACCTTTGATAATATCCAGGAGAATCATTGTTTGTTTAAAACTGGAATAAAGACTCTGTTTCTATTACGTCGCTTTTGGGTCCTCATTCACCAGCATAACAGAGAATCCGACCAAGATGGACCCAGCGACTATGGATTCTCTCAACACTCGCGTCGAGTTCCAGGGGCAATGCTCGGCAGACACGAGCAGGAATTGTTTGCTGCTCGTCATGCCGTTGAGACCCTGGCCGCTCAGGTCTCCGATCTCTCTGGACAGTTTCAGAGTCTTCGTCTCGTGCCACCAGCTACTTCCTGGTCTTCCGAGTCTCCGGAACCTAGGGTTAATAACCCACCATGTTACTCTGGGCAGCCCACTGAGTGTCGCTCCTTTCTCACCCAGTGTGATATTGTGTTCTCTCTCAGCCCAACACGTACTCAAGTGAGAGAGCTCGGATCGCTTACGTCATATCACTCCTTACTGGTCGGGCTCGGGAGTGGGGCACAGCTATCTGGGAGGCAGGGCTGAGTGTTCTAACGATTATCAGAACTTTAAAGAGGAGATGATACGGGTTTTTGATCGTTCAGTTTTTGGGAAGGAGGCTTCCAGGCTCTGGCTTCCCTATGTCAAGGTGATCGATCCACGGATTACTCTATAGAGTTTCGCACTCTTGCTGCCTCCAGTGACTGGAACGAGCCGGCGTTGCTCGCTCGTTTTCTGGAGGGACTTCACGCTGAGGTTAAGGATGAGATTCTCTCCCGGGGTTCCTTCCAGCGTGGACTCTTTGATTGCACTCGCCATCCGCATAGAACGACGGATAGATCTTCGTCACCTGCGCTCGTGGAAGAGAGCTCGCGTTAACGGTGCTTCCCTCTCCGCATCTCAACCATCTCCTCCACCGGCTCAGAGCCTGAAGCCCATGCAGCTGGGAGGTATTCGCATCTCGACTAAGGAGAGGGAACGGAGAATCAACAACCGCCTTTGCCTCTATTGCGGTTCTGCTGGACATTTTGTCATGTCATGTCCAGTAAAAGCCAGAGCTCATCAGTAAGCGGAGGGCTACTGGTGAGCGCTATTACTCAAGTCTCTCCATCAAGATCCTGTACTACCTTGTCGGTCCATCTACGCTGGACCGGTTCGGCTGCTTCCTGCAGTGCTTTGATAGACTCTGGGGCTGAGGGTTGTTTTATGGACGAAGCATGGCTCGGAAACATGACATTCCTCTCAGACAGTTAGGGAAGCCACGCCCATGTTCGCCTTAGATGGTAGTCTTCTCCCCAGTATCAGATGTGAGACACTACCTTTAACCCTCACAGTATCTGGTAACCACAGTGAGACCATTTCCTTTTTGATTTTTCGTTCCACTTTTACACCTGTTTGTTTTGGGTCATCCCTGGCTAGTATGTCATAATCCTTCTATTAATTGGTCTAAGTAATTCTATCTATCCTGGAACGTTTCTTGTCATGTGAAGTGTTTAATGTCTGCTATCCCTCCTGTTTCTTCTGTCCCCTCTACTCAGGAGGAACCTGGTGATTTGACAGGAGTGGCCGGAGGAATATCATGATCTACGCACGGTCTTCAGTCGGTCCAGAGCCAACTCTCTTCTCCTCACCGGTCGTATGATTGTTGTATTGGATCTCCTTCGGGGACCACTCCCCTCGGGTAGACTATACTCTCTGTCGGCTCCCGAGCGTAGGCTCTGAGGATTACTGTCTGTTTCTCTCGACGCCGGTCCCGTTGTGCCTTTTTCCCTCTCCCGCCGGAGCGGGGTTTTTCTTTGTTAAGAAGAAGGACGGTACTCCTGCGCCCCTGCGTGGATTATCGAGGGCTGAATGACATTACGGTTAAGAATCGTTATCCGCTTCCCCTTATGTCGTCAGCCTTCGAGATTCTGCAGGGAGCCAGGTGCTTTACTAAAGTTGGACCTTCGTAACGCTTACCATCTCGTACGCATCAGAGAGGGGGACGAGTGGAAAACGGCGTTTACACTCCGTTAGGGCATTTGAATACTCGGGTTCTGCCGTTCGGTCTCGCTAATGCTCCAGCTTGCTTTCAGGCATTAGTTAATGATGTCTGAGAGACATGCTGAACATCTTTGTTTTCGTTTACCTTTTGACGATATCCTGATTTTTTCACGTCACCTCGAGATTCATGTCAGCAGTTCGACGGTGTACTCCAGCGCCTTTTAGAGAATTGTCTCTACGTGAAGGTGAGAAGTGCGCCTTTCATGTCTCCTCTGTCACATTTCTCGTTCTGTTATTTCCCGCTGAAGGCATTCAGATGGATCCCGCTAAGGTCCAGGCTGTCACGATTGGCCCGTTCCTAAGTCCACGGTCGAGTTGCAGCGCTTTTCGGTTTCGCTAATTTCTATCGGCGTTTCATTCGTAAATTTCGGTCAGTGGCTGCCCCTCTCAACAGCTCTGACTTCTGTCAAGACTTGCTTTAAGTGGTCCGGTTCCGCCAGGGAGCTTTTGAATCTCCTCAGATGCGTTTTACATCCGCCCCTATCCTTGTTACTCTCTGACGTCACTAAACAATTCATTGTAGAGGTTGAGCTTCAGAGGTGGGCGTGGGAGCCATTCTGTCCAGCGCTTCCATTCTGAAGATAGGTCCATCCTTGCGCTTACTTTTCTCATCGCTTGTCGCCATCGGAACGCAATATGATGTGGGTAACCGCGAACTGCTCGCCATCCGCTTAGCCATAGGCGAATGGCGACAGTGGTTGGAGGGGGCGACCGGTCCTTTTGGTTTTGGACTGACCATAAGAACCTTGAGTACATCCGTTCTGGCCAAACGACTTAATGCACGTCAAGCTCGTTGGGCGTTGTTTTTTCGCTCGTTTCGAGTTCGTGATTTCCTATCGCCCGGGAAATAAGAAACCAAGCCTGATGCCTTATCTCGTCTCTTTAGTTTCTTCTGTGGTTTCTACCGACCCCGAGGGAATTCTCCCTGAAGGGCGTGTTGTCGGGTTGACTGTCTGGGGAATTGAGAGACAGGTAAAGCAAGCACTCACTCACACTGCGTCGCCGCCGCTTGTCCTAGTAACCTTCTGTTCGTTCCTGTCTCTACTCGTCTGGCTGTTCTTCAGTGGGCTCAATTCTGCCAAGTAGTGGCCACCCCGGCGTTCGGGGTACGCTTGCTTCTATTCGCCAGCGGTTTTTGGTGGCCTACTCAGGAGCGGGACACGCGCCGTTTCGTGGTGCTTGTTCGGACTGCGCGCAGACTAAGTCAGGTAATCCTCCTCCTGCGGTCGTCTCAGACCGCTTCCCATTCCTTCTCGACATGGTCTCACATCGCCTTAGAACTTTATTACCGGTCTGCCTTCGTCTGCGGGGAAGACTGTGATTCTTACGTTATCGATAGGTTCTCTAAGGCGGCACATTTCATTCCCTCGCTAAGCTTGCTTCGCTAAGAGACGGCACAAATATCATTGAGAATGTGTTCAGAATTCATGCTCCCGTTAGACCGCCGTTTTCGACAGAGGTCCGCAATTCACGTCACAGTTTTGGAGGGAGTTCTGTCGTTTGATTGGTGCTTTCCGTCAGTCTTCTCTCCGGGTTCATCCCCAGTCTAACGGTCAAGCAGAAAGGGCCAATCAGTCGATTGGTCGCATATTATGCAGCCTTTCGTTTCGAAACCCTGCGTCTTGGCGAACAGCTCCCCTGGGCTGGTACGCTCACAACTCGCTTCCTTCGTCTGCTACCGGGCTATCTCCGTTTCAGAGTAGTCTTGGGTACCAGCCTCCTCTGTTCTCGTCCCAGCTCGCCGAGTCCAGCGTTCCCTCCGCTCAGGCTTTTGTCCAACGTTGTGAGCGCACCTGGAGGAGGGTCAGGTCTGCCACTTTGCCGTTACAGGGCGCAGACTGTGGAGGCCGCCAATAAACGTAGGATTAAGAGTCCTAGGTATTGTCGCGGTCAGAGAGTGTGGCTTTCCACTCGTAACCTTCCCCTTACGACAGCTTCTCGCAAGTTGACTCCGCGGTTCATTGGTCCGTTCCGTGTCTCTCAGGTCGTCAATCTGTCGCTGTGCGACTGCTTCTTCCGCGACATCTTCGTCGCGTCACCCTGTCTTCCATGTCTCCTGTGTCAAGCCTTTTCTTCGCGCCCATTCGCGTTTCCCTCCCCCCCCCGTCCTTGTCGAGGGCGCACCTATTTACAAGGTACGGAAGATCATGGACATGCGTTCTCGGGGACGTGGTCACCAGTACTTAGTGGATTGGGAGGGTTACGGTCCTGAGGAGAGGAGTTGGGTTCCTTCTCGGGACGTGCTGGACCGTTCGTTGATTGATGATTTCCTTCGTTGCCGCCAGGGTTCTCCTCCCGAGTGCGCCAGGAGGCGCTCGGTGAGTGGGGGGGTACTGTCATGTTTTGTCTTTGATCATCATGTCTTGTCCCTGTGCTTCCCTCTGCTGGTCTTATTAGGTTCTTTCCTCTTTCTATCCCTCTCTCTCCTCCTCCCTCTCTCCCTCTCCCGCTCTCTCTCTCTATCGTTCCGTTCCTGCTCCCAGCTGTTTCTCATTCTCCTAACGACCTCATTTACTCTTTCTCACCTGTCCCCTATTTTGCCCTCTGATTAGAGTCCCTATTTCTCCTCTGTTTTCCGCTTCTGTCCTTGTCGGATTCTTGTTTGATGTTTGCTGTTCTGTGTCCTTGTTCCGCCCTGTCGGTTTTTTGCCTTCTTCAGATGCTGCGTGAGAGCAGGTGTCTATGTCAGCTACGGCCTGTGCCTTCCTGAAGCGACCTGCAGTCAGTGGTCGCGTCTCCATGTCGTCCTCTCTACTGACGAGAGGATTTCAGTTTCCTGTTTTGGATTTACCTTTGATAATATCCAGGAGAATCATTGTTTGTTTAAAACTGGAATAAGACTCTGTTTCTATTACGTCGCTTTTGGGTCCTCATTCACCAGCATAACACATACATACAGTATGACTACCAGGGTCATGGAGGGGAAGGACTGTGCTGTTTCCTGTAGGTGCACTGCACACACACACACGCACACGCACACGGCACGCACACAGCCACACAGCACACCGCACCCACACACACACACACACACACACACAACACGCACACGCACACGCACACACACACACACACACACACACACACACACACACACACACACACACACACACACACCCACATACACACACATACACCCACAAACACAAAAAGACCTGTTGTCCTCCATCGTACAGCTAACTTGGAGGGGAAGGGCTATGTTACTGTGTGCTTTGTGTTAGGTGCTCGGAACTGACACCGTGTCCTTACACGACAGGACCCTGGGGGGCTAAGTCGTGTGTTAGTGTCTCGCAATGCCAAAGCCCTTTTAGTTAGCGTAGCACTGAATTATGTATTCACTTTGGTTCATTCTTCATGGGAGATGTTGCTGAGCTAAATTCAGTGATTTGAAAAATGGGAGAATCCTTCCAAAGTTATATCCTGAGAATAAATGGATGAATGTTTTCTAAATGTTTTTGATGTAGTTTATATTGTGTGTGTGGTTGTTGCCTTAATAGTTGTCTTTAGTAAGAATAGTGACATACCGTGTCATTCACAAGGTTTGCTGTGCTCTTGAAGTATAGTACCACTTTTTAAGTAGTATGCTGTATGCTTGAAAAGAAAATGAATAATGACATTATGGGCTCTATTTTAACAAACGTAACGTGATGGTAAATCTTAGCGTTGGCGGTAGCATTATAGGTTCGCGGGGTGTCACGTTGGCATGAAGGATCGGGAGACAGACGCAGAAAGGCCTCTTTAGTGTCCTAAGTTTTCACAACTGTGACCTTAGTTGCCTACCGTCTGTAAGCTGTTAGTGTCTTAACGACCGTTCATGAATTGTTTTTGGTTCATTGAACAAGCGTGGGAAACAGTGTTTAAATCCTTTAACACAATCGAAGCCATAATCTATTGCGTTACCGCTAAGGCCATCTTTTTGGTGAGTCTTAAGGACACAGTACACACCTCAAATATTTCCACCCCTCTCCTCAGCGCAAGTGAGCTAACATAAGACAGGTAAATTACCAATCCTGGCGCCAGAGTTGGAAAATGGCAGAGCTTTTGCAAGTTGAAATTGCCAATGAGTGTGAGTTTGACAAAAGCGCCGCCTTAACGCCAGATAAAAATAATCCTGTATGTTAAATGGTTAGAAAGATGATGGCAGTCGTTTTCTTTCCTTAGCCTCAGTGCTAAAAACAGTTCTGTGGTATGTAGGCTACATGTGTATCTTAGTATCCATTTACTTTACATTTTACACCTAATTAAAGACCGTACACTCATGGCATTGTTCAGTCTTCACACAAAGCATGGTGCTAAACCTGTTTTGCTTTTGCTTGACCCTTTGGACTAAAGATCATATCAGTGAATGTGACGTGAAAGGAGAAGCATACTTTATTGTCCATTTATTATACATGTGATCCGGCTTCAGAATACCAGGCATCACTCCGTCAACAAAACCAAGACCTGTTGATTTCAATCTAGCATGTGTTGCGTTACACAGCTGTTATTTAAAGGCCTATAATTAGTGGGTACTCTACCTTTGAGCAAAATATATAAGGCTCCATCTTACTGCGTGCTGCATCTTGCAGACCAGATTGTGAGACTGTGGGTCAGTTCCTGTTAGGAAGTTGTACATCTAGAGTAGCAATGGCCAACCCTCCTCCTGTAAAGCTACTGGGTATGCAGTCTTTTGCTCCAGCCCTGCTCTAATACACCTGATTCTGTTGATCAGCTACTCGTCAGTATCTTTCGTATCTTGTTTGGCTGAATCGGGTGTGTTGGAGCAGGGCTGTAATAGTCCTGCATACCCTGAATAGAGTGTTGACCCCCCCCCCCCCCCCCTGTCATTCATAGAAAACAGAAACGGGGCTCTCTAGAGACTGGAGAGAGTGAAAGAGAGGAGGACTGGGAAAGCACTGTCCTGTCCTAGCACAACACAGCTGAATACAGGCCATTGTTAGCCCAAGCAAAACCATGGAGCCACTAGACCGTGTAATGCTACACTGCAGTACTGGCCTATATTATTTGCTATAGGCCAACAGTTTGTGCTACACTGTGTTTACAGTTATCATGACTTGTTATCGAGTTATGATATCATGTCTCATTGACTTTGTTGCTCTTGTAGGTCTTCATTTCATACAGCGTATTTCGTCAAGTTGCTATACAGCTAACTATCGCAAGATGAGTCGCTGTTTTTCTCGTTCCGACTGAAACATTTTGTTTTGTTGACTCGTTGAATGGGGGTAGCACACGCTGTAGTCTGTTGACAGTTTCCCTGCTCAGGTGAGAGCTACGGTTTCAGATCAGAATGTAGTCACTAGATCAGGGTACATTCTCTTCCACAGTTCCTGCCATCTTCCAAGCCCCTTTGTTCGGTAGAGATTCCACTGACCTTGCTGGACAATGCTGACACAGAGGGAGAGAGGGAGAGAGAGATAATTAGAATGAAAGAATGAATGGGTTAGGTACAGAAAGAGAGAGAGAGAAAAAATTATGGGAGATGGGACATTAAAGTGAGAGAATGAGGGAGAGGGAGATAGTTGCACAAAAGGCCTTTGTCGTCTGGTAGCCATTTTGAATCTCCCTTGATCCGCCTGCCTCAATGCCTACTGCCTAGCTTTAGTAGCATCATGTCCATGCAACATACATGTTAGCCAATAGCCACCATAATGATTTCCATTTTGCTCTCCCAAGAGCTTGTATCTATATGAGCATCAGCACAAAACCTCAGGACTAGGCACACATACCACACACAAATGGGCAATCTCAGTTAGGGCTGCATGCTTTCTGATACAGCTGCCAATGACATACACATGATGATTCATAATTTCAATGCATGATGAGCACACACTGAGCACGCACACACACACACACACACACACACACACACACACACACACATTGAGCACACAGAGCACTCTCACACACTGTGAGACCAGCTCCAGTCCCAGGGTGCAGTATGAATGAACAGCAGCCTGAGAGACAGAGCAGAGAGACAGCTGGGTATCTCTCATCGGTGGTAAACACTCAAGCGTTAGAGCTAACATTCCGTTAGCATAAGCGGGAGAGTGATGGAGTGAGCATGAATGGCAACGCTCATTATATTCACCTACCCAGGTCACGTCTCTCCACTTTATCTCCACGATGCCCCTGCGAGGCTGACACTGTTCATACACACACACACAGAAGACACATGCACACACACAAACACACTGTACAGTACATAGTACTCCCCCCACCCCCTCCCCACACACACAGACACACACATCTGGGATGAATGACTCATGAGTGCCTCAAAATAGATCGGAATCCATGCTAATAATAATTTACCTCATTTTCCTAACACAGACATAAAGCACACACTCCAAATGCACACACTCCATCTCAATTGATCAAAACATTCAAAACCCCATCGGAAAACAGACATTCTGACTCATTCTCATAGTGAGTCATCCTATCTCTTTATTTAACTGCTTGCTAACTATTTAAAAACATTTCATATTTCTATAGATGACAAATGCAGTACAATATTGTTTGTGTACTGCACTTTGACCAGGCATCCCAAATGCACCCTATTCTCTATACAGTGCACTACTTTGCACTACAGTATATAGGGAATAGAGTGCCATTTGGGACATAACCAATGTTAACATTTTGCCCAAAAGCACATACTGCTGGTTGCGTACCTCAACCTCCATAGACACTTCCACCGTCTTTTCTCAAATCCTTTACTTATAAGCCCCTCTCTCACTACCGTACCTAGCAGGGCGGTTCCCAAACTAGGGGTCGCCTGATATGAACATGGGGTCGCGGATCATTTCCAAAATCCTGAAAATAATTATATAATTTCTGGCTCAGTTGCACTTGAATCATTCCCACAGTGAATGGCTAGGCTCGCTTCGCTATGAAACCACACGCTATTGCAGAGACTTTGATATTACCGGCCGCAACTGATATGGTGAAAACAATGTGTGGGGAGGCAGAGGCACAGAAACTCACATCAATATCTTTGTCAGATAACACTGTTAAACGAAGAATTTATGCTATTGCTAGCCTCAAGAGGAAACTCTGACTGATCGACTCAGACAACTCTCCAAATGGACGTTAGCTGTGAGGGCCGAGATGCCCACGCGTTGACTTTTGTTCACTATAGATGTCAGGGGATGCTATTCCTGAGGACATATTGTTCTGTCTCATGATTCCCAAGCATGAAACGGCTTTGGGATGTTCAGTGTGCAGCGTGGCTATATTGATGAAAAACAGATTCCGTATGGGATTGAATGGTGGGCTTTTGCACAGATGGGGCTCCGTCTTTGGCGGGACGGCGGGAAAGCCTCTTCACTCTAGTTATGAATGTGTCTCCCTCAGCCATATAGGCGCATTGTTTCGGCCGAGAGCAACTGGCCGAAAAAGAGCTGAGCCACAGATATCAGAGATGCAGGTAACTTTGATTTTAAACTACATCAAACCACATCCACTGCGCTCGCGCCTGTTCACAAAACTATGTGGAGATATGGGATCTGATCATGACAATCTTCTATTTCACACCGAGGCTTGCTGGGTATCGAGGGGGAGTGTTGGAAAGATTTTTTGCATTGAGAGAGGAACTGTTGTCATTCACAATGGATGTCAAATAAAATAACAGGAAACAGCATCAGTAAGTGTCCCACACGAGTGATGACTGCTCACCTCCAACGCTTGGAAGAGCACTTTGGGACCTACTTCCCAATCCGTTTGACTGTGATCCTGGCTCAGGTGACATGCCGGTAAGTGAAATCGAACAGCTGATCGAGCTGTCATGTGACCTAATGCTACAGACAATACGTTCACGGGTCACTACGGAGGGGTTTTGGTTCCTGACTCAAAGGGAATACCCTGCCATCGCCCTCTGAGCATTAATGTTGCGTTCAAAACAACTGGGGACTCGGAAATCTCTGACTTCTGACTTCAATGTGTTCAAGACAACTGGAAACTGGAAAAAAACAAGCTCCAACTGGGAAAAATTATTTTGAATGGTCATTAAACTCGGAATTCCAACTCGGGAACTCGGGCCTCTTTCTAGAGTTCTGACATTCCAACCTGAAGATCACTGACGTCATGATTTGACCTCGTATTTTTCAGAGGTCCCAGTTGTCTTGAAAGCACCATGAAACTCATGGTAGGCTACCCTTTGCCATCACATATCTGTGTGAAGCTGGATTCGGTGCTCTCATCGGCACTAAAACCAAATATCGACCCAGGTTGGATGTGACAGCAGAGATGAGGTGCGCACTGTCGACCACGCCCCTTGACTTTGAGAAGCTCTGACACGCCATGCATCAAGCACACCCAGAAGAGACATTATGTCAGAATAATTTGCAATTGACTGCCATATCCCCACATTAAAAGTAAACATTAGGGGGCCTCCCGAGTGGCACAGCCTTCTAAGGCACTGCATCGCAGCGATAGAGGCATCACTACAGACCCAGGTTTGATCCGGCTGTGATCGGGAGTCCCATTGGGCGGCACACAATTGGCCCAGCATTGTCCGGGTTAGGGGAGGGTTTGGCCAGGGGGGCTTTACTTGGCTCATCATGCTATAGCGACTCCTTGTGGCGTGCCGGGCGCCTGCAGGCTGTCGTCAGTTGAACTGTGTTTACTCCGACACATTGGTGCGGCTGGCTTCCGCGTTAAGCGGGCGGGTGTAAAGAAGGGCAGTAAAGGCGGGTCATGTTTAACAGAGGACGCATGACTAGACCTTCGCCTCCCGAGCCCGTTGGGGAGTTGCAGCGATGAGACATGATCAAAAAAGGGGGTAAAATATTTTGGGGAAATAAAAAATAATAATAATTTTACGTCGCAATAATTTTCTAATTTCAAAATGGGGTCGTGGGCCAAAAAAGTTTGGGAACCCCTGACCTAGCAATTCGGACCATTTTAGAAACTAGGGTTACTATTCAGGAGGGATAGAAGGAATCATGGAAATTAAAACGTAATATATGGACAAGGTTCCCCTTGATGTTCCTGGAGCTAATTAACACTAGAAGCACAACACACAGAGCCACAGTATGGACTGTTTTAAGTACGGAAGTGACTCTTTTAGATGTGTAAGTTATTCACAATATGCAGTAATGTGTTTAGCATGTACTTTACAGAATGTTTACTGCCTGAAAGGTTACATGACAGAGTGTAAAGCCTAGATCTCAAATCATTTCAGTTGAGTGAGCCACAGCATATCACCTTCAACCATTTCAAGTATGTATTTTTCATATTAAATGAGTTAACTTTCCCAGAGGAGGGGGGGGACATAAGCAGATTATGTTGGTCAGTTACTGTATTCAGTTGTAGGCCCTGTACACTATTCCTATAATGATGGTGGAACAGGTAGTGGTTTTGCTGTAAGGACTTGTACTGCCACCTGCTGGCATTTATATGTTATTGCTGTGCTTATACAAGGATTCCATTTTTGTCAATTATCTGAAAATGTTTATTTATTAGGTACACCCATCTAGTTCCTCCAGAACAGCCTGAATTCTTCAGGTCATGGAAATGTTGCTCAATTGATATCAAGGGACCTAACGTGTGCCAAGAAAACATTCCCTACACCATTATACCACCGCCACCAGGCAGTTTGCCTGTTTTGCTTTGGCCAAATCCTGACTCTGCCATCAGCATGACGCAACAGGAACCGAGATTCGTTGGACCAGGAAATGTTTTTCCACTCCTCAATTGTCCAGCGTTGGTGATCGCGTGCCCACTGGAGCCGCTTCTTCTTTATTTGGCTGATAGGAGTTGCAATAGACCATCCGTGACAAGAACCGACGAGTTGTGCGTTCCGAGATGCCGTTCTGCACACCACTGTTGCCGTTATTTGCCTGTTTGTGGCCCGCCTGTTAGCTTGCACAATTCTTGCCATTCTCCTTCGACCTCTTGTCAACGAGCTGTTTTCGCCCACAGGACTGCCCCTGACTTTATGTTTTTTGTTTGTCGCACCATTCTCGGTAAACCCTAGACACTCTCTTTCGTTAAAAGACTACGAGGACGGCCGTTTCTGAGATACTGGAACCGGTGCACCTGGCACCGACGATCATACCACACTCAAAGTCGCTTAGGTCACTGGTTTTGCCCATTCTAACGTTTAATCGAACAGTAACTGAATGCCTTGATGCTTGTCTGCTTGCTTTATATAGCAAGCCACGGCCACGTGACTCACTCAGGTCCTCTGGAACTGGCATTTTAACTGTCCCAAAGCCTAGGACCAAGAGGCATGGAGAGGCAACCTTTAATTATTATGCCCCCAGCCTCTGGAATAGCCTGCCAGAGAACCTGAGGGGGGCTGAAACTGTGGACATATTTAAAATGTTTATCTTAAAACACATTTCTAGCTTTGCTTTTCCTTAGAGTGCTTTTTAGTTGTTCAGTTTGTCATTCTTTAGTTTTTTATTTTGTGTTTTTTGTGTAGTCAATATTTCAGCTTTTATTTTCATTGTTTTTTAGTTTTTTCCTGTAAAGCACATTGCGTTGCATTCCAAGTCTAAAATGTGCTGTATAAATAAAGCTTGATTTGATTTGAATATGATTTGTCTGTAGGAGCGAACCATTTTCGTGAATTGGCAGAGATGGGCAGATCGTCGTCACCTGGAATGCATTCCATATTATGGCAAGAACAGCTCAAGTATAAAGATACATTTATTAGGTACAATTTGGTGTTGTTTACACTGTACAGAAATATAAACGCAACATGCAACAATTTCAAAGATTTTACTGAGTTAATATGAGGAAATCAGTCGATTGAAATAAATGTATTAGGCCCTAATCTATGGATGTCATATGACTGGGAATACAAATATGCATCTGTTGGTCACATATACCTTAAAAGAAAAGGTAGGGGCGTGGATCAGAAGACCAGTCAGTATCTGGTGTGACCACCATTTGCCTCATGCAGCGCAACACATCTCCTTCGCATCGACTTTATCAGGCTGTTGATTGTGGCCTGTGTAATGTTGTCCCACTCAATGGCTGTGAAAAAACGGCACATTTTAGAGTGGCCTTTTATTGTCCCCAGCACAAGGTGTACCTGTGTTACGATCATGTTGTTTAATCAGCTTCTTGATATGCCACACCTGTCAGGTGGATGGATAATCTTGGCAAAGGAGAAATGCTCAATAACAGGGATGTAAACACATTTTTGCACAGAATTGAAGAAAAATAAGCTTTTTGTGCATATGGAACATTTCTGGGATTTTTTCTTTCAGGTCTTGAAACATGAGACCAACACTTTACATGTTGTTTATATATGTTTTGAAATCTTAAGTAAGACAGATAAGACAGATAAGGACAAATCAGATCGCAGATCTAAAACATTTTTATTTTCTATTAATATAGAAAAAAACAGTACATTTATTTTATAACTGATACAAAATGCAATTAAAGGTCAGTTGAGATTGGTTGACATCAGTTGAGTTGAGTCAGTGTCCTCATCAGACCCTCTGTCTCTTCTGATTGGTTCCCTCGGACTCAGAACGTCCTGGACAAAGGTTTGATTCCCATGTTCTCCTATACTTGGGCCTTGTCACATTTGGGACAATGGCAATGTCACTCTCCTCAACTGACCTAATAATACATTTGATTTTAAGTACCTTTCAAGTCTCCCTAGGACACAAAAAAAGATATACAGTACCAGTCGAAAGTGGACACACCTACTCATTCAAGGGTTTCTTTATTTTTACTATTTTCTACATTGTAGAATAGTGAAGACATCAAAACTATGAAATAACACATATGGATTCATGTAACCCAAAAAAGTGTTAAACAAATAAAAATATATTTGAGATTTGAGATTCTTCAAAATAGCCACCCTTTGCCTTGATGACAGCTTTGCACACGCTTGGCATTCTCTCAACCAGCTTCATGAGGTAGTCACCTGGAATGCATTTCAATTAAAAGTTTATTTGTGGGATTTATTTCCTTCTTAACGCATTTGAGCCAATCAGTTGTGTTGTGACAAGGTAAGGGTGGTATACAGAAGATAGCCCTATTTGATAAATGACCAAGTCCATATTATGGCAAGAACAGCTCAAATATAAAGAGAAATGACAGCCCATCATTACTTTAAGACATGAAGGTCAGTCAATCCAGAAAATGTCAAGAACTTTGAAAGTTTCTTCAAGTGCAGTCGCAAAAACCATCAAGCGCTATGATGGAACTGGCTCTCATGAGGACCGCCACAGGAAAGGAAGACCCAAAGTTACCTCTGCTGCAGATGATAAGTTCATTAGAGTTACCAGCCTGAGAAATTGCAGCCCAAATAAATGCGTCACAGTTCAAGTAACAGACACATCAACATCAACTGTTCAGAGGAGGCCTTCATGGTCGAATTGCTGCAAAGAAACCACTACTAAAGGACACCAATAATAAAGAGACTTGCTTGTGTGATGAGGTGGGGTTGGACCCAGGTGCAGCAAATGGACCAGACAAGGAATCAGTGGTTTAGGATAACGTACATACTTTACTGAAAAAAAATAAGGTAACAGAAGGATCACATTAATACTGAAAAAACAACAAACACTAGGACTAGAAACTTACTCAGGCGACAAACACACAGGGCAACCAAAATCAAGCTTCTGTAAACAAGGACAGAAAACACACCTCTTTTAAAAGGGAAATCATAATGAAATGATAAGCAACACCTGAGTAGCGAAGTATCTAGGGCGGTCTCTGCACCCAGGAGGAATCATGACAGTACCCCCGCCCCCTCTAGGAGTGGCTCCAGCCGCGGAGCCCTGACGACCTCCACGTAATCACCAGACCCGGATCCAGGATGTCCCGGGACGGCACCCACGCCTGCTCCTCGGGACCGTAGCCCTCCCAGTCCACCAGGTACTGCAGGGTCCGCTGGACCCGGCGAGCCTCCAACAGACGCCGGACAGTGTAGGCCGGGGGGCCATCTACAAGTCGAGGTGGCGGAGGAGCAGGTGTGAGAGGAGAAGATTAGTCATTCCCAGCTTGAGATGGGAGAGATGGAAGGACGGACAGACCCTCATGGACCTGGGAAGCTGGAGACGATAGGTAACCAAGTTGATGCGACTCAGGATATTGAAGGGTCCTATGTAGCGAGGAGCGAGCTTCTGCGAATCCACGTTTAAGGGAAGATCACGGGTGGACAGCCACACCCGTTGACCTGGTCGGAGGAGCCGAAAAGGTCTTCGTGCCAGTTTGCCTGATGATGTCGGGCAGAGGAGTGGAGCAGGGAGGATCGCGCTATGATCCAGGTGCGACGACATCATCGAAGGAACGCCTCGGCTGATGGTACCCCCTCTTCAGCTTCTTGTTCGGGGGGGGGGGGGTTATGAGCATACTCTGTCCAGACAAGGAACCTGCTCTAGTTGCTGGCCTGAGTGGAGACGAAGCAGCGAAAGAACTTCCCGAGCTCCTGGTTGGCCCACTCAGTTTGACTGAGGGTGAACCCCGGGGAGAGATTCACTGATGCCCCCAACAGAGAACAGAAGGCCTTCCAATACCGTGCGACTAAATGGGGCCCCCGACCTGAGACAATATCCTGGGGAAGTCTGTGTAGTCGAAAGACATGGTTAATCATATGATCAGCGGTCTCTTTCGCTGATGGCAACTTGGGTAAGACGATGAAATGGGCTGCCTTGGAGAACTGATTGATGACCATCAGGATAGTGGTAAGCCCCTGAGATGGAGGTAGGCCAATGATAAAGTCTACCAACAGATGAGACCAGGACCGGCTGGGGATGGGTAGAGGTTGGAGCAACCCGGCTGGTTGCTGATGTGAAGACTTGCTTTGGGCACAGATGGAAAAGGCTGCAAAGGATCTCACATCCTCAATCATGTTGGGCCACCAGAATTTTCACCTCAGGAACTCCAGTGTCCGATTAACCCCTGGATGCCCAGTTAATTTAGAGGAGTGTCCCCATTGTAGTAGTCGGGACCAGGTTGATCGCGGAATGTAAAGTCTGTTAGTGTGTCCCCCGCCAGGGTCAGGTTATCGGGGTCCCTCTCCTCATTAGAGACATCGTGTTGGCGGGACAGGGCGTCTGCTTTATGATTCTTGGATCCCGGGCGATAGGCTAGTGTGAAATCGAACTGGTTAAAAAACAGAGCCCACCTAGCCTGGCGAGCGTTCAACCTCTTGGCTTCTTGAATGGAGATCGGGCCCCTTGGCGGAGTCTGAACAGTCGCCTTGCTGCTTCTCGTCCATCAACTGGGTGGTCAAAGACTTGACGCAGCTCGGCAGTAAAGGCTAATATATAGCTGCAGGATGGTGGCTGCTGTTCCCACAAAGCTGTTGCCCACGCCAGGGCCCTGCCCGAGAGCAGAGAGATGATGTAGGCGATCATGGCCCGATCAGTGTGGAACGAGGAGGACTGTAGCTCGAACACCAGAGAACACTGAGTGAGGAACCCCTTGCATCCTCCCGGGTGGCCGTCATACCGCTCAGGGGTTGGGATCTTGGGTTCCTGGTTCAGGTTCCTTGGAGGAACTACGGCGACGCCTGTAGCACTGGGCGATGAGACTTGGGCATTGGCTCCTCCTGAATTGGGGGCGTGCCGTGGACGGAAGGAATTGGTGAGTGCCCGGAGGGTCTCGTAGATGTGTTCTTGCCGTCTTCCCAACAGTGCTCCTTGATAGGTTATGAACTCTAATCTGGTTGATCTCTGCTGGGTCAATGTTGTGGCAGAAACATGCTGTGATGAGGTGGGGTTGGACCCAGGTGCTGAAATGAAATGATAAGCAACACCTGAGTAACAAAGAAATTCTCTAGGGCCCCGGTGGAACCATGACAGCTTGGGCCAAGAAATTAGCAATGGAATGAGCAATTGACATTAGACCGGTGGAAATCTGTCCTTTGGTCTGATGAGTCCAAATTTTTTGATTTTTGGTTCCAACCGACATGCCTTTGTGAGACGCAGAGTAGGTGAACGGATGATCTCAACATGTGTAGTTCCTACCGTGAAGTGTGAAGTGCTTTGCTGGTGACACTGTCAGTGATTTATTTAGAATTCAAGGCATACTTAACCAGCATGGCTACCACAGCATTCTGCAGCGATATACGCCATCCCATCTGGTTCGCGCTTAGTGGGACTATCATTTGTTTTTCAACAGGACAATGATCTGAAACACACCTCCAGGCTGTGTAAGGGCTATTTGACCAAGAAGGCGAGTGATGGAGTGCTGCATCAGATGACCTGGCCTCCACAATCACCCGACCTCAACCCAATTGAGATGGTTTGGGATGAGTTGGACCGCAGAGTGAAGGAAAAGCAGCCAACAAGTGCTCAGCATATGTGGGAACTCCTTCAAGACTGTTGGAAAAGCTTTCTAGGTGAAGCTGGTTGAGTGAATGCCAAGAGTGTGCAAAGCTGTCACCAAGGCAAAGGGTGGCTACTTTGAAGAATCTAAAATATTAAATATATTTTCGTTTGTTTAACACTTTCTTGGTTACTACATGATTCCATATGTGCTATTTCATAGTTTTGATGTCTTCACTATTATTCCACAATTTAGAAAATAGAACAATGAAGAAAACCCCTTGAATGAGTAGGTGTGTCCAAACATTTGACTGGTACTGTATATATAAAAGAAAAAAACACAAGATAAAAAAATAAAGAGATCAAAAGATAGACTACCTCTTCCATTTCTTCCATGATGAGCCTTCTAGCTGGAAACAGCCTGGGCTGCTAGAAGGGCCGGACTCCCTGGTCCTCTTAAATGTGACCCATGGTGGCAACCTAGGGATCAGGAAACTGTCAGAGTCCTCTGATCCTCTCATTCTCTTGGTGAGTGGGACCCTCTGGTCCTCTGGATTACTTATGGGAGACTCTTGATGCTTCACGTCTAAACCATTATAATCTACGAAATGAAAGACAATACACACAATCAGTAAAACACTAAAAGACACCATTTGTCTTCAAAAACGTTCTATGTGATGATGTTTTCCTAATAAACTTGGAATTTGATACTCACCATTACTCAAAGAACTGGCTGAGTGAGTGCTTTCTGGTTCTGCCTCTCTGCTTCTAAACCAGGTGACCCATGATGGAACCACCTGAGGGGCAAGTATGAGACAGACAGGTGCTCTGGTGATCTCAGGGCTGGAGCTCTGGAGACTCTCATTGTGCTCACCCACCATGACCTCCAGGTCCACAGGGGCTGTGGCCAGGGCCACTACCTGGTCCACCTCAGCCCTCAGGGCATGGGTCCTGGCCACTGGGACTTCACGGACCTGATCTTGATCTGAGGATGAGGAGGGTGTGGGCTCTATGAAGAGGCCCACTTCTCTGGACTCTTCTAACGCGTCTTCTGACTCCAATTCAGATTCAAATCCTGAGTCGTAGCCCTGGTCAGACTGATAGTTGGAGTCAGACTCGTAACCATCATTATACAGATGCAGCGACATTTTAGCAATAAAAAGTTATACTAATTGTCTCAAAACGACCTGTCTTCTCAGAAGGTGAAAGTGTTTATGGGGGGAATGTTGATTCTGTTTCTAGAATGTTGTGGATTTTAGAATGTTATTGATGGTTTCTACGGTGAACAAAGCTTGATTTGGCGAACCGGCATTCTGAAGCAGGCGATGTCATAATGGTTGGCTATGTGGCCAAGGAGAGATGGACATTCATATCCAAACAACTTAATTGCCCCCCACCCCCAAACTTCTGTGTGGAGTGTTGCATACAATAAAACACGTACAAATAATCATAAGCAATAAAGGCAATAGATGACAGGACATCATGTACAGTCATTAGATGGCTCCATGCCCTAGTTCAAAGTATGTTTCAACTCCATTGATTATTTGTGGTATTTGTAAACTGATTAGAGGTCTGTACAGGATTCATAACTGTATAGACAGAAGGTGTGAACAAAAGTTTGACATGAATTGCCTTTCAATAAAATCATAAGCAAATAAAGACTGCATTTACACAGGCAACCCAATTCTGATCTTTTGCCCAATTATTGGAAAAAGAGCTGATCTGATGAGTCGAAAGACCAATTAGTGGAAAAATAACATAATTGGGCTGCCTGTGTAATTATTTATTACATTTTTTTATTTCACCTTTATTTAACCAGGTAGGCCAGTTGAGAACAAGTTCTCATTTACAACTGCGACCTGGCCAAGATAAAGCAAAGCAGTTTGACAAAAACAACAACACAGAGTTACACATAAACAAACGTACAGTCAATAACACAATATAAAAATCTATGTACATGTATAGGCCATGAATAGGCTAAATAATTACAATTTAGCATTAACACTGGAGTGCAGATGATGATATGCAAGTAGAGATACTGGGGTGCAAAAGAGCAAGAGGATAAGTAACAATATGGGGATGAGGTAGTTGGGTGTGCTACTTACAGATTGGCTGTGTACAGGTACAGTGATCGGTAAGCTGCTCTGACAGCTGATGCTTAAAGTTAAAGAGGGAGATATAAGACTCCAGTTTCAGTGATTTTTGCAATTCGTTCCTGTCATTGGCAGCAGAGAACTGGAGGGAAAGGCGGCCAAAGGAAGTGTTGGCTTTGGGGGTGACCAGTGAAATATACCTGCTGGAGCGCGTGGTACAGGTGGGTGTTTCTGTGGTGACCAGTGAGCTGAGATAAGGTGGGGCTTTACCTAGCATAGACTTATAGATGACCTGGAGCCAGTGGGTTTGGCGACGAATATGTAGTGAGGGCCTCCAGATCGCAGTGGTTGGCAGTATATGGGGCTTTGGTGACAAAACAGATGGCACTGTGGTAGACTACATCCAATTTGCTAAGTAGAGTGTTGGAGGCTATTTTGTAAATGACATCGCCGAAGTCGAGGATCGGTAGGATGGTCAGTTTTACAAGGGTATGTTTGGCAGCATGAGTGAAGGAGGCTTTGTTGCGAAATAGGAAGCCGATTCTAGATTTAATTGCAGCCATAAAGCTTAGAATATCTGGATTACAATATTTAAAACGCTCTTATTTTACTGTGTGCTAGCCTATATCTCTTTTAACATTCTGTGTGGTTGTATTTGTTGTTTGTCCGCAGGGCTGGAGTACTGTGTGCTTATGCAGCTAACCAGAACCTGAGCTCTCAGCTCAAAGGCATGAGGAGATTGGTCAGTAGCAACCTGAGGGACCTGCAGAGTTTTACCAACGAGACGCCAACGGTACAGCTTTTTTACCATAGCTGCAATGACAGTATTTCTGTAGGTGTGCACACAAAGTAGAGAATGTAAGAGATGGTTATATTAAATGTATATTGTATGCGTGCGTACATACAGTAATATGTGCGTGTGTATGTGTGAGATAGAGAGAGACTGACAGAGTAACACAATCTCGGCCAAAAAAACAACACATAATCTCAGACAAAAAAACAGACTCACGTGTCTCAATTTCTGTAACTTTATTCTGCTCTTCTTTTCACAGCAAATTGATTACCTAATAGCACAATACGCCACTGCCAAGAACAAAGTCATTTCTGACTTAGATAGTAAGTACAGTGCCTGAGGCCACGTCTCCATATTGTCTCTGTTCAGTCTACAGCACAAAACGATGAATCTATGGCCATATCAAGTTAACAACATATTGAACTTGAAGTAGATGCATAACAGAGTTGTGGTCAATTTCATTCCAATTGTGTCGATTGAGGAAGTCAACTGCAATTCCAATTCTTCTCCATTGCTTTTCTGTGAGAGAAATTGGACTTTTAACTTCTATTTACTTCCTGAATTCAAATGGAATTGACCCTAACCCTAATACATAATGATGCTATTTCCCCATCCTCAGATGTGGGTCCTCTGCTTGGAGGGAAGATTCATGAGGAATTGGGAAAAGAGGTCTGTCCTGCAATGGACGGAGCGTTCAGTATGGCTGGTGGTACGTCCTGAACTTATGATATCATTTCCTCTTTCAGACCGATGCTGTAATTGTTGTTATTCTCTACCACACTGAAAATGCTGTCCTCAAATTGGACACAAGTTATGAGGATCTTTTAAGAATAGCCTGAGTGTACAAAACATAATTTTATTTTATATTATTTAACCTTTATTTAACCATGTAAGACCAATTGAGGTTTTTTTTTTTAACTATTTTGCGAGGGCGACATGCAAGAAAGCCAAACAGGGAAATAGCAGCATGTACATAAAATATTACAAAAAAATACAATTACACACAGAAGACAAAGTGTCACAAGTTGCAGATACTGTAGAAGATTAAAAATAACTGCAACTATCAAAAACAAGTCGCTTCGATCAGAGTCTTAAAAACAGGCAAGGACACTAACTCCTTAACTTGAATATCTTTTGAAGCATGCGCCAGGATGAAGGGGCATTATGGGAAAAATAAGGCTTCCTCATCTCAGTTCTAGCCTTAGGAACAGACAAGGACAACAGCGACTGTGAACAAAGACTGTATCGAGTGACTGATCTGGTCAGTAAGGAACAGAGATACAAAGGGAGTTGTCCCATCAATGCTTTGTATACAAAGGTACACCAGGGCTTTAGCCTCCTGGTGGAGAGAAAGTTCCATTGCACCATAGCATGCAATTCACAAGTGATGGGTGAGTGATCTAGCATTTGTGGTACATTTTAAAGCACCATGATACACTGTGTCCAGAGTTTTTAAGGTACTTGCTGATGCCTGCGTATAGACAATATCACCATAATCCAGCACCAATATAAAAATGCTCTGAACAAGATCATTTCTGCCTGACATTAAAGAACAAGATTTGTTCCTAAAATAAAAATCTAATTTCAACTTCCGTTTCTTGGTCAAGTTATCAATGCAGTCAACAGTCTTCCCTATATAATTGATATACACCGTAAAAAGGATCGGACCAAAAATTGAGCCCTGGACAACTCCTTTCGTAATCTCCTTTCATACCCTGCTGTGCTACACATTGTGTTCTGTCAGAACCAATCCAATGCTTCAACACTTAAACCAACCGTTCTTAGTCTATACAACAGCAGGGCATGGTCAACAGTGTCGAAGACCTTCGACAAATCAATAAAAAGGGAAACACAGTCCTGAGCATCTACAATATCACCTACAGCTTTAGTTACCACAGTAATTGTACTATGCTTGGCTCTAAAACCTGACTAGAATTGAGATGGAGCTGTTATTATAAAGAAATCCAGCATCCCTGTGGAACGCTTTCGACACATTTTAGAGGGCATGCCCTGACGAACTGAGGCTGTTCTGAGGGCAAAAGGTGGTGCAACTCAGTATTAGGAAGGTGTTCCTAAGGTTTTGTACACTCAGTGTATATATACAGTGTATTCGGAAAGTATGCAGACCCCTTGACTTTTTCCACATTTTGTTATGTTACAGCCTTATTCTAAAATTGATTAATTTGTTTTTTCCCCCTCATCAATCTATACACAATACCCCATAATGACAAAGCAAAAACAGCGTTTTAATTTTTAAATCTATTACAAATGAGAAAAAAAATGGAATTATCACATTTACATAAGTATTCAGACCCTTTACTCAATACTTTGTTGAATCACATTTGGCAGCGATTACAGCCTTGAGTCTTATTGGGTATGACGCTACAAGCTTGGCACACCTTTATTTGGGGAGTTTCTCCCATTCTTCTCTGCAGGTTCTCTCAAGCTCTGTCAGGTTGGATGGGGAGTGTCACTGCACAGCTGTTTTCAGATCTCTTCAGACAAGGATCACTCTGTTCATCTTTCCCTCAAACCTGACTAGTCTCCCAGACCATGCCGCTGAAAAACATCCGAACAGCATGATGCTGCCATGACCATGCTTCACCGTAGGGATGGTGCCAGGTTTCCTCCAGATGTGACGCTTGGCATTCAGGCCAAAGAGTTCAATCTTGGTTTCATAAGACCAGAGAATCTTGTTTCTCATGGTCTGAGAGTCCTTTAGGTGCCTTTTGGCAAACTCCAAGTGGGCTGTCATGTGCCTTTTACTGTCTGGCCACTCTACCATAAAGGCATGATTGATGGAGTGCTGCAGAGATGGTTGTCCTTCTGGAAGGTTTTCTCATCTCCACAGAGGACCTCTGAAGATCTGTCAGAGTGACCGGTCACGATTGCTCAGTCTGGCCGGGCGGCCAGCTCTAGGAAGAGTCTTGGTGGTTCCAAACTTCTTCCATTTAAGAATGATGGAGGACACTGTGTTCTTGGGGACCTTCAATGCTGCTGAAATGTTTTGGTACCCTTCCCCAGATCTGTGCCTCGACACAATCCTGTCTCTGAGTTCTACGGACAATTCCTTCGACCTCATGGCTTGGTTTTTGCTCTGACATGCACTGTCAACATTGGGACTTATATAGACAAGTGTGTGCCTTTCCAAATCATGTCCATTCAATTGAATTTACCACAAGTGGACTCCAATTAAGTTGTAGAAACATCTCAAAGATGATCAATGGAAACAGGATGCACCTGAGCTCAATTTCGAGTCTCATAGCAAAGAGTCTGAGTACTTGTGCAAATAAGGTATTTCTGTTTTTTATTTTTAATATATTTGCAGAAGTTTCTAAAAACCTGTTTTCGTTTCGTCATTATGGGGTATTGTGTTTAGATTGAGGGTAATTTAAAAAAAAATCAATTTTAGAATAAGGCTGTAACAGAAAAAATCAAGGGGTCTGAATACTTTCCGAATGCACTGTATATATACAATATAGAGTAGTATTGTAGTTCTTATAGAAAGATCTTGTTACTTAGCTCGTAACATGGCGTACTACGACTTTAATCGCTTAAGTAGACATCCTTTTCTTTCCTTTTTACTTTTTGTCATAAAGTCAAAGTGGAGAGGGCCATTAAAGGTAACAGTAAATAAACCCTGACCTTGTGATCCCTGACCTTGTAACCTTGAGTCGTCGACCTGGTGTCACTCTTGTGATTGGTCCCCTTGTGGTATTCCTGGCTCTTGAGCCAATTGTAGCCTGGTCCAAGATCAGTTTGTACCATTGGTATGACAATGGCCATAGGAGATGGCAAGACAGCACAAACAGATCTGGGACCAGGCTAAATCACAAGACATCCTTGTGATTTAGCCTGTGCCAAGCCTGTGTACAGTGCCAAGAAAAAGTTTGGAATTACCTGGATTTCTGCATAAATTGGTCATCAAATTTGAACTGATCTTCATCTAAGTCACAACAATAGACAAACATAGTGTGCTTAAACTAATAACACACGCATTATTGTATTTTTCTTGTCTTTATTGAATATATCATTTAAACATTCACAGTGTAAGTTGGAAAAAGTATGTGAACCCATAGGCTAATGACTTCTCCAAAAGCTAATTGGAGTCAGGGGTCAGCTAACCTGGAGTCCAATCAATGAGATGAGATTGGAGATATTGTTTGTTTAGAGCCCTATAAAAAACACTCACAAAATTTGAGTTTGCTATTCACAAGAAGCATTGCCTGATGTGAACCATGCCTCGAACAAAAGAGATCTCAGAAAAATTGTTGACTTGCATAAAACTGGAAAGGGTTACAAAAGTATCTCTAAAAGCCTTGATGTTCATCAGTCCACGGTAAGACAAATTGTCTACAAATGGAGAAAGTTCAGCACTGTTGCTACTCTCCCTAGGAGTGGTCGTCCTGCAAAGATGACTGCAAGAGCACAGCGCAGAATGCTCAATGAGGTTAAGAAAAATCCTAGTGTCAGCTAAAGACTTACAGAAATCTCAGGAACATGCTAACATCTCTATTGACGGATTTACGATACGTAAAACACTAAACAAGAATTGTGTTCATGGGAGGACACCATGGAAGAAGCCACTGCTGTCAAAAAAAAGTCTGAAGTTTGCAAAAGTGCACCTGGATGTTCCACAGGGCTACTGGCAAACTATTCTGTGCACAGATGAAACTACAGTTGAGTTGTTTGGAAGGATCACACAACACTATGTGTGGAGAAAAAAGGCACAGTACTCCAACATCAAAACCTCATCCCAACTATAAAGTATGGTGGAGGGAGCATCATGGTTTGGGGCTGCTTTGCTGCCTCAGGGCCTGGACAGCTTGCTATCATCGACGGAAAAATAAATTCCCAAGCTTTTCAAGACATTTTGCAGGAGAATGTTAGGCTATCTGTCCGCCAATTGAAGCTCAACAGAAGTTGGGTGATGCAACAGGACAACGACCCAAAACACAGAAGTAAATCAACAACAGAATGGCTTCAACAGAAGAAAATACGCCTTCTGGAGTGGTGGCCCAGTCAAGAGTCCTGACCTCAACCCGATTTGAGATGCTGTGGCATGATCTCAAGAGAGCAGTTCACACCAGGCATCCCAAGAATATTGCTGAACTGAAACAGTTTTGTAAAGAGGAATGGTCCAAAATTCCTCCTGATCGTTGTGCAGGTCTGATCCTCAACTACAGAAAATGTTTGGTTGAGGTTATTGCTGCCAAAGGAGGATCAACCAGTTATTAATTATTAAATAAAAGGTTCACATACTTTTCCCACCCTGCACTGTGAATGTTTACACAGTGTGTTCAATAAAGACATGACAACTTATAATTGTTTGTGTGTTATTAGTTTAAGCAGACTGTGTTTGTCTATTGTTGTGACCTAGATGAAGATCAGATCCAATGTTATGACCAATTTATGCAGAAATCCAAGTATTTCCAAAGTGTTCACATACTTTTTCTTGCCACTGTATTTGGAACTGTACAAACTTACCTTGCGTGCCATCTTAATTATGACTCAATATGAATATATTAAGTTTATGGCCTTCCCAGTTCCAATCTTGCTCCAACAGTGGATTGAACCTGCAACTATTGTTCAGCTGTTCAATTGTAATTGCTGCCCCTGTGTGAATGTGTGTGTGTTTTGTTGTGTATAATCACGGCTAGGGTATGGCTGTGCATGTGTGTGTGTATTTGGTTTGTGTGTGTGTACTTGCGTGTGCGTACATTGAGTGTTTTTGTGAATATGCCATGTACATTTGTGTGTGTCTATACTGCACTGTCACACACACTTACCACCTCTCCATCCTACCCCGTCCCCATCCCAAGCCATGCGGGAGACCAAAGACGCCCTGGAGAACGTGAGTATGTCTCTGGAGGTTCTCCAGGAGGCGACAGGGAAGCTCCACTTCAACCTGAGCCTGGTGCGCTTCAGCCTCAATAGAACCCTCAACGACCCGGGCTGCAGCGACGAGGACTCGGACGCCACCACCGCCCAGCTCTGCCGCTCCATCCGCAGCTCCCTGGCACAGCTCCACGTCAGCGCCAACTTCACCCGGGTATGCTGGCACACTTTATTGAAGACGATAATAATAGTCATACAGTAATATTTTGATTTATATAGCAATATACAATTTGTCATCCGGTCTATTTAAAATGTGTTTTTGCGCATTGTGTGTGCTGCGCTGCCTGAGGAAAGTCACGTTGTAAGCGTGTGCTGTCTGTGATGTGCTGCAGTTACCTGATGTGAACAATCAGCTGGAAAGTGTGAATCAATTGATGAAAACGGACCTCAGCAATATCATTCAAAAGGTGAGCCTAGAAATGTCGCAAAAAGCTTTCGGTTAAAATTTGAAGTTTTTTAAATAGTATTTGTGATACTGTATCATCAACGCAAAGGTGCCTTTCTATGGATGGGGGATCTTAATGACCAGTTTCTCACAGCAGGAAAATAATCCTGCAGCAACAGGAAATGTGAAGTATTGTGTGGATTATAATGAATTGACATTTTTGTTGGGGTTGATACATTTTTAGTTAGGGCAAGTCAAGTCTAACATTTTAAAGAGGAAATTACAAACTTTAGAAGCCTTTTTAAACCTCAAATACAATACAAGTTTGCATTTTTCATCAAATTAAGATCCCACACCTGTACTTTCTTCTCCAAACAGGGCTACTCCTCATTCAATGACACTCCAGGCATGGTGAGTGACCAGATGAGGAACGTAGTCGAGGGTGAGTGGCATCTCTTTAACCTCATGTAATGCTCCTAAAAAAGTTTCTAACTTTTCTAACCCTATGGGGCCCTGGTCAAAGTAGTGCACTATAATTAAGGGTTATATAATTTTGAGTGTTCAACTTTGCATTACCAAGTCAGTCATGTTCAGTATGGTATGAATACTCATTGAAGGTAAAGCCCAATAAGACCAATTGCCATATTCCAATTAATGACCTACACCTGAACTGTCTTACCCCAGTACCCCAAAATATAAGGTTGTATTACTCCATTATTACACCAATGCCTCTCCCTCCCTCTCTCCCAGGAGCCCGGGGCATGTTGGACATCATCGGCACCAACATCAGCAGCTTCTCCAAGGTGTTCCCTGTACACAGCACTATGGCCAACTTCACCAACTTCATTAGTCACACACACTCCAAGATAGAAGACTCCTACCCCGAGATTGACCAGATGGACTTCTACAGGTACAATCAGGAACTGGGCCTCGATTCACAAACTGGGTGTCCCAATCGGCACCCTATTCCCTATATAGTGTACTACTTTTGGCCAGGGCCCATGATGTGCTCAAGAGTTTAGAACAAATAAAGGTCTGTTTTTACTGATTATCATTTGGGGTTATTTCATAATTTCAAGCAGCAGAGGTCACTGTGACATAATGTAATAATGAGTCAGGAGTTTGTTCAGTCAGTTATCTGTTAAGTATACTCTGGACCTGGCCACCCATACATGGCCTCCTGTGTTGCCCTCTTTGACCAGCTGTGATTATTACACACTTTACATTTGATTGAGCCCTGAGATAGGGAGCCGCGCTGCCGCGGGTTGCCCGTGGAACCTTCAGGCCGCGACAGAGAGCATTGTGATGCAGCCAGCGTTTTTCATGCCGCGGGCGGTCAGACAGACAACTAGGGATGAAAATATTTTTGTTGCTGCTTCAAGTTCAGCCTACCTCTCCTCTCTTTTGTTGGGCGTGCGAGATGAAATGTGCCTATGTGTGGTACCAATGAAGTAGGTTGCATGTGCGGAGAAATGTACTTCCTAATCGTAGGCTGTAGGTCCGACGTTGACTGGAAATAAATACCCTATTGATAACACATTTGTCTATGCCGGCAAATCTGTATATAGTTTAGCCTATTAAGAGCACCTATTGGTCGCAATATTCACAAATGAATAGTCCAATTTTTGTTGCTTCAAGTTCAATAGCCTACCCCTCCTCTCGTTTGTTGTGTGTGCGAGATCAACTGAGTGTATACCCAATGTGTGGTCTCAATAAATAGCCTGTAGGCTGCATGGGCCGGAGAAGTACGGGCCACGGGGCAGTTGTCGTTCCAAGGAAATGACCTTCCTAAATAGGATAGGCTATAGTTTATGCTCCGACATTGACAACACATTTATTTTACTCTGTCTGCAGATCGTGCCGCTCCTAAACGTTATGCAAAACGTAGCTTAAGTCTGGTGCGCTCCTATTCTTATTTCACCCCAACTCTGCTCTCTTTCAAACTACTGTAGGTCTAGCCTATTGCCTGATATAGCCCAATAATACCAATAGCGTAATATAATTGGCCTAGTGTGAATCTCTGGTAATTTAACCTATTTATTAGGCTATTTTTGCATTTTGATCGGGCTTAAGGTGGCAAAATTGCTGAGACCGGGGCTGCAAAGCTCGCAGCATCACATACACCTAAAATAACATTGCGGGACTACGGTCAGGTTTGGGACCAGCTCTTGTGGGAGCGGATGGGAGTCGGACAAGAAGTTAGCAGGAGCCGGCAGGTGCGGTATGAAAAGCTTCTGGAGCGGGATGAAGAAATCAGTCCCGTGCAGACCTCTACCCGGCGACATAGACATAGTCTGTAGCTCCATCGTTATCCTAATGTAGTGGTTGGTTGTTACTTGTTATGGTGTACTGACTCCAGGGTTCCTCTACAGGTGGATTTGCTGTATTGGCCTGTGCTGCATGGTGGTTCTCATCCTTGCCTTCAACTTCCTGGCCATACTGTGTGGCACCATAGGATATGACAAGCACGCCTCCCCCACCACACGGGGCTGTGTCTCCAACACCGGCGGCACCCTGCTCATGGCGTGAGTAGTAGGCTGGCAGGCTGTACAATTGGCTCATTCATCCACCCTCCTCTCCCCTGTAACTATTCCCCAGGTCGTTGCTGTAAATGAGAATGTGTTCTCAGTTAACTTACTTGGTAAAATAAAAATACATTTAAATTCTGGCCAGCTGACAGGCTGTCTCTGGCTGGCTGGCTGACTGGCTGGTTGCCTATGTATCTGTCTATCTATCTATGCGTGTCTCTCCACAGCGGTGTGGGCTTCAGCTTCCTCTTCTCCTGGATACTGATGGGAGTGGTGACCGCCACCTTTCTGGTCGGGGGCAACGTGGAGAAGCTGGTCTGCGAGCCCTTCCACACCAAGCAGCTCTTCAAGGCAAGTTATGATGTGATAACTCTTCATGTGAGACTGTCTAGGTATTGTATTGCTGTATAATAATGGTTGAGAAACTGAATGATGGTCTTACTAGTCATCTGTGTCCCAGGTTTTGGACACTCCTCACCTGGTGAACCCTGAGTGGAGGAACTTCATCCCAGGGTACATGTACAACGACTCAGACCTGGATCTCACAGTGGAGAGTCTCTACAGGTAATACTTTACAGGATGTATGTGCCACTTCCTGTTGAGGATTCATCTGTGTGTTCTAGTGATGGTTTATGTTTTACGTAGACCTGCTGGAGAACTATATTGATTACTTATGAATAGAACTAGATGATAACACTAGCTATTTCTGTTTTGTGGTATTGTTTGACTGGAATAAATGTCACAGGATGCCCGTGTCAATATTCTGTCTCCTCACATTGCTTGGTAAATGATTTAGAAGATTGAAACTAGGGAGAGGGATTTAATGCTTGAGGTTTCTTTCCGGCCTAGATTTCATCATCTCTCGATTAGAACAGGCAGCAAATCTGTGTTGTAAGAGCATCACGTTGTATTCTCTATTAGAAACAGGGTTGTTCGAGCCCAAGTTGCTGATTGGCTGAAAGCCATGGGATATATGACAATATTTATCTGAGGCAAGTCAGTTAAGAACAAATTCTTATTTTCAATGATGGCTTAGGAACAGTGGGTTAACTGCCTTGTTCTATACACTTACTATACTTGCTTAAATATAGTATAGTTGCCTCAGCTACTCCTGCCTAGTCAAAAAGTGACCCATGAGATAATGTGTACAGACATGACCATAGAAATTCCTTTACTCTTACTTTACCCTTGCATGTGACACTTGAATGTGTACAAATGGTAAACGTTGGCCATGCTGACTTGATTTATTGCAATGGAAAAGCTCTCTATGTGTCACGGCCGTTTAAAGGAGTGGACCAAGGTGTAGCGCGATTGGAATACATAATTTAATTCAACGAAGAACACTTAACAAACTAACAAAATAACAAACGAAACGTGAAGCCAACGTAGTGCTCACAGGCAACTACACATGGACAACTACTCCCCAAACCAACATGGAAAATGGCAACCTAAATAGGCTCCCCGATCAGAGACAATGATAAACAGCTGTCTCTGATTGGGAACCCACTCAGGCCAC
This sequence comes from Salvelinus sp. IW2-2015, assembly GCF_002910315.2. NCBI lineage: Eukaryota > Metazoa > Chordata > Actinopteri > Salmoniformes > Salmonidae > Salvelinus > Salvelinus sp. IW2-2015. The sequence continues at coordinate 21,980,343 of NC_036848.1, forward strand.
CATAAACCTACAACCCCTAGACAATACAAAATCCCCATAGATAACAAAAAACCCTAGACAAAACAAAAACTAAACAAACCCACTCTTGTCACACCCTGACCTAAACAATAAATAAAGAAAGCAAATATAACTAAAGTCAGGGCGTGACAGTACCCCCCCCCCCCCCCAAAGGCGCGGACTCCCGGCCGCAAACCTAAACCTATATGGGAGGGTCTGGGTGGGCATCTCCCCGCGGGTGGCGGCTCTGGTGAGGGACGCAGACCCCGCTCCACCTCTGGCTTGGCCAACTTTGGTGGCGCCTCTAGAGCGGGGACCCTCGCAGCGGGCCCCGGACAGGAGGACGGCTCCGGACAGGAGGGCGACTCTGGCGGCTCCGGACAGGAGGACGGCTCCGGACAGGAGGGCGACTCTGGCGGCTCCGACAGGAGGACGGCTCTGGGGCTCCGGACTGGGGGGCGTCGCTGGAGGCTCCGGACTGGAGGGCGTCGCTGGAGGCTCCGGACTGACGGCCTTCGTTGGAGGCCTCGTGCCATGGATCAACACTGGAGGCTTCATGCCATGGATCATCACTGGAGGCTTCGTGCCATGGATCATCACTGGAGGCTTTGTGCCATGGATCATCACTGGGATAGAGAGACACACAGGAGGCCTGGCTCTGGGAGAAGGCACCGGACTCACCAGGCTGGGGAGACATGCAGGAGGGTTAAGACTTAGCACAGGCACCGGACTCACCAGGCTGGGGAGACATGCATGAGACCTTGTCTTTGGCCGAGGACCGGATACACAGGGCCGTGGAGGCGTACCGGCGGTCTCGAGCGCAGAGCTGGCCCCACCCGTTCTGGCTGGATGCCAGCTTCCACCAGCAAATGCGGGACGCTGGCACCGAGCACACTGGCCTGTGAATGCCCCGCCTCGACACCGTGAGCATCACCCCATAGCACGGGGCTGACCAGTCCCATGCTCGCCACGGTAAGCACGGGGAGTTGGCTCAGGTCTCCAACCTGACTCTGCCACACTCCCCATGTTCCCCCCCCCCCCCCCCCCAAAAAATTGGGGGCTGCTCTCGGGCTTCCTTGCCAGCGCGTGTTCCCTCGTACCGCTGGTTCCCCTTTCCTGCTGCCTCCGCTCTCCTGGCTGCCTCCACCTGTTCCCATGGGAGGCGATCCCTTCTAGCCAGGATCTCCTCCCATGTGTAGGATCCCTTGCCGTCCAGGATCCCTTGCCATCCAGGATGTCCTCCCATGTCCAGTCCTCTCCTCCACGCTGCTTGGTCCTTTTTTGGTGGGTAGTTCTGTCACGATTGTCGTCGGGAGAAGGAGAGGAGGACCCTCGTAGAGGGCGCCTCTGGACTGAGGGGCGCCTCTGGACTGAGGGGCTGCGATTCTGGAATACATCATTTAATTCAACGAAGAACACTTAACAAACAAAATAACAAACGAAACGTGAAGCCAACGTAGTGCTCACAGGCAACTAAACATGGACAACTACCCACCAAACCAACATGGAAAATGGCAACCTAAATAGGCTCCCCAATCAGAGACAATGATAAACAGCTGTCTCTGATTGGGAACCCACTCAGGCCACCATAAACCTACAACCCCTAGACAATACAAAATCCCCATAGATAACAAAAAACCCTAGACAAGCCAAAAACCCCTAGACAATACAAAAACTAAACAAACCACCCCTTGTCACACCCTGACCTAACCAAATAATAAAGAAAGCAAATATAACAAAAATCAGGGAGTGACACTATGAGTGACTTGTGAGTACACTGCTTATAACATGACTGGAAGGCAGGAATACGGAGCTAAGGAGAGTGTATGAGGTTCCAAACGTATTCACCAGATGCCGGCCGAGAGAGCAAGCTAACCCCCAAATGTATGAATGGACATGTGATGATGTTGAATTCTCTCTCTTTTCTCCCTCTCTCGTTCTCCTCTCTCAGTAATTGCAAGGAGAACAGAGGCATTTACTCTGCCATGCGCCTGGACAAAGTCTTCAATGTCACAACCTTCCTAAACTCTAGCCTGGTCAGTATTCACATGCAGTGTGCACTCACTGTACTGTATTCTATATACCTGTGCATGAAAGCCACGCACTATAGTCAAACTCACACATAGTCCGCCCTGGGTTTAAATACTTTCTAATACTTGCGCTTGGTTTAGCTTGCCGGGTACAATGTACACCAACGCAATAGTCAAAATGAAAACACTGAGGCCTGAAGAGTTATGTCAGCTCGTTGAGTGAATTCAATGCCTAGGCTTTAGCTCAGCAGGCAAACGCAGTCTTGCGGTGTGCAGCAGACCCAGGCGATTACAAACAGGCTAACACTCTCTATTTCCTAATGGTGATTCATTAACATTAGCTAAATGAGTTATCCTTGCCAAAACGAAGAGCAGGCTAGTGATCTGTAGCGTTAGGATTCCTTCACCATTACCTCAGCTTGTATCATTGGACTTCCTTGACGTGATGCCAGTCCTGTCTAGTGTCAACCAAGCGGACCATTCTGTATTAGTCAGCCAGCTGGCAGGATTATCTTGCTTCTGTTATTGTACGGACTAGCAATAGAGCTGAGTTGGCTAGTGTAGCCTAACAGAGCTGGCTAGTGTAGCCTAACAGAGCTGGCTAGTGTAGCCTAACAGAGCTGGCTAGTGTAGCCTAACAGAGCTGGCTAGTGTTGCCTAACAGAGCTGGCTAGTGTAGCCTAAGTTACAGTACATTGCACAAATTGGCTGTATTTACAGTTCTCCCTATGTTCATTTTCGTGTCTTTTTTTAAAACTGATTTCACTTGCATATTTTTACATAGAGCACATATTTTTCTATGTGAATGCTACACCCTCTGGTTTTTAATGAGGTTCTTTGCTGCTGAAGATTTGTGTCGCTTGTGGCTAAAAAACAACTCCTCACTGTATTTTTTGGGTCCAATTATACCAGTTTAAAAACAAAATGAAACGAAAACAGGCCGTCCTAATCTGTACTCTGTATCAATGAATGGGGTTGCCTAGGAGGACCCTCTGCGAATTAAGAATTTGAATGGGGCTCAATGTAAAGTTTATGTTGCCAGAGTAACAGAGTCCTTTACCCCAACACACACAAATCAAAAACAAAGGGGTTTGCGTGACACTGGCTGGTCTAACGTGTAAACAAGTTTGTTTTTAGCACCATTTTGTTCTAAGCTTGTCTCTGAAATAGTGGTCTCGACCATAGAAGTCTATTTCTATTCCATTTCTATGGTCTATTTATATGGCGTAAACAAACAGACTAGCGCCTGCTTCATAACACATGTGTCGCCAATACATACTGCATTCATAGCTATTGCTTATCCTTTTTGTAAACTGACTGTTCTCCCTCTCTGTTTCCAGTACACCAAGGAGGTGGGGAAGATGTTTAACGGTGTGAAGATTGACCTGAGAGTTATCGTCCTGCTGGAGTCTGAAGGGAAGCAGAACCTCATTGGCTTCTCTGAGACGGGCGTCGACAGGATCAACTACGCAGCCTATCTGGAGGAGGTATTATACTGGCATTGGGGGGGCATCTCAATCTAAAATGACTTTCTTTCCTGGTCTCCTAGCATTCATTTCTATCGTTGAACGTGGCTTCCTCCACTCTCCTTTATGTCAAAAGTATGGTGTCCTCCTCTCTTTCGTCTTAATAGTGAGTGGTGTTGGAGGGCCAGGGAGGGGCACTCTTCCCTCTGGTCTAAGGACATCCCAATGCCCCAGGGCAGTGAAGGGGACATTGCCCTGCGTAAGGTGCCGTCTTTCGGGTGGGACGTTAAATGGGTGTCCTGACTCTCTGTGGTCAGTAAAGATCCCATGACACTTATCGTGTCCTGGCTATCTGGCCCTCATACCATCATGGCCACCTAATCATCCCCAGCTTCTAATTGGCTCACCCCTCTCCTCCCCCTGTTACTCTTCCCCAGGTCGTTGCTGTAAAATATATTATGTTCTCAGTCAACTTACCTAGTAAAATAAGGGTAAATAAATAATAGTCTACTTTGGCTTCCTCTCCTAAAAAAATTTAAATATCATATTTACATAAGTATTCAGACCCTTTATTCAGTACTTTGTTGAAGTACCTTTGGCAGCAATTACAGCCTCGAGTCTTCTTGGGAAATTACGCTACAAGCTTGGCACACTCTGCAGATCCTCTCAAGCTCTGTCAGGTTGGATGGGGAGCGTTGCTGCACAGCTATTTTCAGGTCTCTCCAGAGATGTTCGATCGGGTTCAAGTCCGGGCTCTAGCTGGGCCACTCAAGGACATTCAGAGACCTGTCCCGAAGCCACTCCTGTGTTGTCTTGGCTGTGTGCTTAGGGTCGTTGTCCTGTTGGAAGGTGAATCTTCGCCCCAGTCTGAGGTCCTGAGTGCTTTGGAGCAGGTTTTCATCAAGGATCTCTCTGTACTTTTCTCCCTTCATCTTTGCCTTGATCCTGACTAGTCTCCCAGTCCCTGCTGCTGAAAAACATCCCCACAGCATCATGCTACCACCTCCACACTTCACCGTAGGCATTCAGGCGTCTTTAGGTGTCTTTTGGCAAACTCCAAGTGGGCTATCATGTGCATTTTACTGAGGAGTGGCTTCAAGAGCACTGTCAGAGTGACCATCAGGTTCTTGGTCACCTCCCTGACCAAGGCCCTACTCCCCCATTTGCTCAGTGTGGCCGGGCGGCCAGCTCTAGGAAGAGTCTTGGTGGTTCCAAACTTCTTCCATTTAAGAATGATGGAGGCCGCCGCTCTGACATGCACTGTCAACTGTGGGACCTTATATAAACAGGTGCGTGCCTCTAAATCATGTTCAATCAATTGAATTTACCACTGGTGGACTCCAATCAAGTTGTAGAAACATCTGAAGGATCAAATCAAATCAAATTGTATTTGTCACATTCACATGGTTAGCAGATGTTAATGCAAGTGTAGCGAAATGCTTGTGCTTCTAGTTCCGACAATGCAGTAATAACCAACAAGTAATCTTACCTAACAATTCACATCAACTACTAAGTGTAAAGGGATGAAGAATATGTACATAAAAATATATGAATGAGTGATGGTACAGAACAGCATAGGCGAGATGCAGTAGATGGTATCGAGTAGAGTATATACATATGAGATGAGTAATGTAGGGTATGTCAACATATAGAAGTGGTCAATGGAAACAGGATGCACCTGAGCTCAATTTCAAGTCTCATAGCAAAGGGTCTGAATACTTATGTAAATAAGGTAAATAAGGTAAATTTTTGTATTTAATCCATTTTAGAATAAGGCTGTAACGTAACAAAATGTGGAAAAAGTCAAGTGGTCTGAATACTTTTCGAGGGAACTGTACCTTCAAGAGGCACACTAGCGTACTCGTACAACACACAACTCAACCGAAAGATAGTTATCATTTCAGATGCTAACCTGCTTAAAAGCATCCTACAGTAGTGACTTATCTTGGCAAGAAAACTTAAGTTCCCGAATGCAAGAAGAATTTATAAAATAGTAACCACGGTAGGTATTACAGAAACATCCTAACTTAACTGTCAAATCATGTCTTATCTCATTTTAGGACGTACATTTACGACGGGATAACAGAATGGATTTAGGATTTTGCATCTGTAATGGGAAACTAGGATTTATCCCATCTTTTACTTTTGAGATAAGATAAGAATGACAGGGTTTTGTTCTGTAGTACGCCCCTGACTTTGATTATGGTGATATCTAACAGGTTTAAATAACACAAATGCAAAGAGTATGATGAATTGCGAGGAACACCAGCAAGATGGTTTAAAAAGTCTGATGTACTCATTTACAATCTGCCTCTGTGGTTATACTGTATTACTGCTCCAATGACTTCATGTAACATACTACAGACATCCCTTCTTGGCTGTACAGTACCGAATGAGGGCCAAGACACTACATATGCAGATACAGATTTGGGATCTTTTACCAGGGAGCGGGCGGCAACTGGGGTCTTCCTGGGGTCTTGCTTGGACATACAGCTTTACATCTGTTAATAGAGTTGGCTACATTTCCAGGATTACAAGCTAGGTAATCATTTTTGTATTTATTTAGCGGTGAAGGCAACGATTTCACAGCGGCTGTTAAGGGAATATTGTGGAAATACTGATGTATCTCTAGAGATTGAATAGTTTATAGCTACACTTGCCAAAATCAGTGTTACATAATCTATAGACTTGGCAGTTTTCCACCCCTATACCTCAGACTATTTATACCGAACAAAAATATAAACGCAACATGCAACATTTTCAACGATTTTACTGAGTTACAGTTCGTGTAAGGAAATCAGTCGATTGAAATAAATTCATTAGGCCCTAATCTATGAATTTCACATGACTGGGAATACAGATGTGCATCTGTTGGTCACAGATACCTTAAAAAAAGGTAAGGGTGTGGATCAGAAAACCAGTCGGTATCTGGTGTGACCACCATTTGCCTCGTGCAGCGCGACACATCTCCTTTGCATAGAGTTGATCAGGCTGTTGATTGTGGAATGTTGTCCCACTCCTCTTCAATGGCTGTGCAAAGTTGCTGGATATTGTCGGGAACTGGAACACGCAGTGGTACACGTCGATCCAGAGCATCCCAAACATGCTCGATGGGTGACATGACTAGTGAGTATGCAGGCCATGGAAGAATTGGGACATTTTCAGCTTCTAGGAATTGTATACAGATCCTTGTGACAAGGATCATGTCATGCTGAAACATGAGGTGATGGAGGTGGATGAATGGCACGACAATGGGCCTCAGGATCTCGTCACGGTTTCTCTGTGCATTAAAATTGCCATCGATAAAATGCAATTGTGTTCGTTGTCTGTAGCTTCTGACTGCCCCTACCATAACACCACCGCCACCATGGGGCACTCTGTTCACAACGTTGACATCAGCAAACCGCTCGCCCACACGACACCATACACATGTGTTGTGAAGCTGGTTGGACGTACTGACAAATTCTCAAAAATTATGTTGGAGGTGGCTTATGGTAGGAATAAACATTACACTCCCTGGCAACAGCCCTGGTGGACAATCCTGCAGTCAGCATGCCAATTGCATTTCCCTCAAAACTTGAGACATCTGTGGCATTGTGTTGCGTGACAAAACTGTACATTTTAGTGGCCTTTTATGAAACATGGGACCAACACTTTGCGTTTCTATTTTTGTTCAGTATATGTCTTCTCTATCAGAATCTGTTGAATAATCTGTTGAATTCAGGAGAACATTAAGTTACCAAGGAACACAGTCGTCTTATGGCCTTATGGCCTCTTACTGCAGCATGTCTAACTCTTTACTTAAAACCGACAGCTATAATGCTTTATGACTTGTTATAAGCGTGCATGAGCCTTTATAGTGCGTTATTATCAGGCTTGTAACATGTTATGCATCTCTATGTTGCACAACTGACTCTATATGCCTGTTATGCAATTGTAAGACGAGAATACATTATAAGGGGGGGGGTCATACATGTTTATGGCAAGTGTTATTATGCATAATAACAGCATCATAATGCATTATAATCCTATGTCTGTTCATTTGCAGGTTAACAAAGGGGTGACTCAGGTGGACCTACTGTCGTACGCCAATGAGCTCGAGGCACAAACAGACCTTATGGTGAGAGGAACATACAACACACTGCCAAAGAACCAACACGGCTCCAACCATCCGCACAATATTTTCTCAGTGTACCAGTTGCAAGGCACTTCATTTGATTTTACGCCACGACCCAAGACCGGGATCAAATGGAATGGAAGTTCAGATCTAAAACTGTGAAAGCTCCATGTGTCTTTATCAACGGCACAGGCTCGCGGGCGGTTTGCTGTCGACAAACACACACACACACACTGAAGCAGTCTGTGGAAGCACTTTTTAATGTTCTGCCTTGCCTTTGAGGGGTTGGAGGCTCACACAAGCTTCCCATTCATGGCCCAAAATGTTGCCGAGTCCAACTCTGGGTCCTCCTATGCCTGCCATGTGCTCGGGGGCAATGGAGCTAGTGTAAAGTGGTGTTCTGTGGGGTGATATGTGCTTATGCCTGGGCCCCTAGTATTCATTTGGTGCCCATCTATTCTGGTACTCGTTTTTCCTGTTGGCATAGAAAACACACACTCGCTGGACACTGAGAATGGTTCACCCATAGAGATCCTATAAATTACTTGATTCTGTATGTAATTCTGTGGGTTGACTATGTAGTTTTTATGCTGCATTTCATTCATTGATTTAGGCAGTCTCTTATGCTAAGTAGGTCTGTGTAGGTCTGTGTATTGTAGAGTTTTGCGCAGATTGCATATTGCTCTAAATATTTATAAATCTATACGTACATGAATGACAACATCTGTGTGTGAGCACGTGTGTGTGTGCGTATGTGTTTGTTTATCGGGAACCTGTGTGTTTATATACAGTACCAGTCAAAGGTTTGGACATACCTACTCATTCAAGGGTTTTTCTTTATTTTTATTAGACATCAAAACTGAAATAACACACATGGAATCATGTAGTAACCAAAAAAGTGTTAAATCAAAATATATTTTAGATTTTAGATTCTTCAAAGTAGCCACCCTTTCCCTTGATGACAGCTTTGCACACTCTTGGCATTCTCTCAACCAGCTTCACCTGGAATGCTTTTCCAACAGTCTTGAAGGAGTTCCCACATATGCTGAGCACTTGTTGGCTGCTTTACCCTTCCCTTTTTTTTCACTCTGCAGTCAAACTCATCCCAAACCATCTCAATTGGGATGAGGTCGGGTGATTGTGGAGGCCAGGTGATCTGATGCAGCACTCCATCACTCTTCTTCTTGGTAAAATAGCCCTTACACAGCCTGGAGGTGTGTTGGGTCATTGTCCTGTTAAAAAACAAATGATAGTCCCACTAAGCGCAAACCAGATGGGATGGCGTATCGCTGCAGAATGATGTGGTAGCCATGCTGGTTAAGTGTCCCTTGAATTCTAAATAAATCACTGACAGTGTCACCAGCAAAGAACCCACACACCATCTCACCTCCTCCTCCATGCTTCACGGTGGGAACCACACATGTTGAGATCATCCGTTCACCTACTCTGCGTCTCACAAAGACACGGCGGTTGGAACCAAAAGTCTCAAATTTGGAGTCATAGGTTCAGCAAATCCCCTTATTGTTTGGGATATCAGAGGTCATTCAATTCAATGTTCATCAATAATAAAAGAGCAGTTTCTGACTAAACAAACAAGACTAACAAGGGAAATACATGAACTAATACAGTTAGATAGGAATAAAAATGATACCACAGAGATACAAAATAACTTAGTGGAAAAACAAAAACAACTGGAGGAACTTATTCAAGAATGATCTAATGTAATCTATTACAAAAATAAAGCAAACTGGATGGAATATGGAGAACAATGCATCAAATTCTTCCAGAATCTCCAACACAGGAACACATTTTAAAAGAGGAAGCTAAATATTTTAACCAGTACAGAAAGCTCAGTGCGAAGGACAAATTAAGGAGGAATAACTTTTTGAGGCAATTAAATCCTTTCAGTCTGGAAAACCCCCAGGGCTTGATGGCTTACCGGTAGAGGTATATCAAGCCTTTTTTGATATACTCAAAGCTCAATTGTTAGCTTGTTTGAACTACTCCTATAGAAATGGTAGTCTGTCGGGTACTCAGCAGGATGGTCTGATTTCACTATTGTTAAAACAAGACCCAGATGGTAAATATAAAGATCCAGTCTATCTTAAAAACTGGAGGCCTCTTTCTCTTCAATGTTGTGATGCGAAATGCATAGCACTCATAATTAAAAAGGTTTTACCAGGTATTGTTCATCCTGATTAGACAGGTTTTTTACATGGACGATACATTGGAGATAATATACGACAACTACTAGAAATAATGCATCATGAAACATTTAAGAAGCCAGGCCTGGTATTTATAGCAGATTTTTAAAAGGCCTTTGATTAAGTAAGACTGTATATTATTCATAAATGCCTGGATTTTTTTCAATTTCGGTGATTATCTTATAAAATGGGTAAAAGTAATGTATAGCAACCCCAGTGTAAAATAGTACATAGCAGCTACTTCTCAGAGAGTTTTGAATTATCAAGAGGAGTTAAACAAGGGTGTCCGTGGTCACCATATCTATTCGTTATGGCCATCGAAATGCTAGCTATTAAAATCAGATCAAATAACAACATTAGTGGATTAAAAATCCAAGGTTTAAGCTTAAAAACAAAGGTGTCAATGTACGCCGATGTCTCAAGTTTTATATTAAGTCCGCAAGCTAGATCCCTGCAATGTCTCATTGAAGATCTAGATAACTTTTCTGGACTCTCTGGACTAAAACCTATTTATGATAAGTGTACAATATTGCGTATTGGATCTTTAAAAAATAGAACCTTTACATTACCCTGCAGTTTACCTGTAAAATGGGCTGACGGTGAAGTAGACATTCTTGGTATTTATATCACAAAATATATAAATGAGCTCTCCACAATGAATTTCAATAGAAAACTTGTAAAAAATAGACAAGATCCTGCAACCACGGAGAGGTAAATACCTGTCTATTTATGGAAAAATTGCCCTAGTCATATCTCTAAAAGCTTCACTTATTCAAAAGTTTTACTTGAACCCTAAATGGTTCTCAAGTAGATTACTAAGAAAAGCTCATCTATTGTTTAAAAATTGCCTTTTTGCTTTTGTGCAGATTGCCATGTCTCATTTTCAATTAATTGAAAATGATACTATTTTCAAAGTATCTCTCTTTTTCAAACAAGCATTGCAGATCTGGCTACAATTTCAATTTCATCCCCCTGAAAAGATAGAACAAATATTACAACAAATATTATGGCTGAACTCAAATGTGCTGGTTGATAAAACACCTGTATTTATGGGAAAGATGTTTGAAAAGGGCATTTTGTTTTTAAATTATATTGTAAATTAGAATGGTAGAGTTATGTCTTTCATGGAGTTATCAGAATTGTATGGGAAGGTCTGCTCAATCCAAGATTACAAACAATTGAATACAGCATTACCCCAAAAATGGAGGAGGCGGGTCGCAGCGGGAGGAGGTAGGGAACTGGTCTGTCTGCCCAATATAAAGGATCAAAACTGGTGGGGGAATGAAAATAGCATAAATAGGAAAGTATACCAGTTTCATTTGAGGACCAGGATGTTGACAGCGGTGCCATACTGATTGCAAAATAGTTGGGAAGAGATTTTTGATGAACCGATGCCATGACACAGGGTGTATGAGTTAATATATAAAACGATGCAAGATTCAAGACTTCAGGGCCTCCCGGGTGGCGCAGTGGTCTAAGGCACTGCATCGCAGTGCTAGCTGTGCCACTAGAGATTCTGGGTTAGAGTCCAGGCTCTGTCGCAACCGGAGGCAACCGGGAGACCCACGGGGCGGTGCACAATTGGCCCAGTGTCGTCCGGGTTAGAGGAGGGTTTGGCTGGCATGTCCTTGTCCCACCGCGCACTAGCGACTCCTGTGGCGGGCCAGGCGCAGTGCATGCTGAGACGCCCGCCAGGTGTACAGTGTTTCCTCTGACACATTGGTGCGGCTGGCTTCTGGGTAAAGTGGGCATTGTGTCAAGAAGCAGTTGGGTTGTGTTTTGGAGGACGCACGGCTCTTGACCTTTGCTTCTCCCGAGTCTGTACAGGAGTTGTAGCGATGAGACAAGACTGTAACCAATTGGATACCATGAAAAAGGGGTAAAAAAGAAAAAAGATTCAAGGCTTTGTGCTTGTCAGCGAAAATTATTATATTGAATTCTTGCCACCAACAAAATGTTGAATATTTGGGGCATACAATCATCGAATCTCTGCAGATGTTGTTGTTGTGATGATACAGAATCAATAGACCATTTATTTTGCTATTGCTCTCAGATAGCCTGTTTCTGGTCTCAGGTTCAGGTTCAGGATTAGCTGAAAATGCATAGCATTGGTCTAAAATTCACCCTTGAAATAGTACTGTTGGGAGATCTGGAGAGACCGGGTCAGTCAATTACTAATATACTAATACTCTTAGTAAAAGTATTTATCTTCAACTTGCAATCTGTGGATTCTATTCGATTAGATAGATACAAATTGTATGTTAAACATCACAGCACAGTTGAAAGATGTGTGGTGCGTAGAAAACTGAAGAGGGTTGTCAGTAGAGATGGGATGGGAGGTGGGATGGGCTGAGGGAAGCTGAGGGTTGGGATGTGGAATTGGAGACAAGTGGGAGTGGAGTTGCTGGGCGGGGGATAGAATGACAGATCAAAGTTTTAAAAAAAGCCCAAATAAAACTTTGAATGACACTGAGGGGCAGTGTTGTTACAGTTAATGCTGGTTTGCCTGAGGTTGATGCCGTACAAGTGTTTGTACACGTGCATATACACACACTCTCATTCAAATGCACACACGTGCACATACATGGACAAATGCGTAAATAGTGCCATACATGCACTCGAACATATTCAGTTGGCCTTGCTGTTATGATTTTTGTTGTCCTTCATGTCTTTTGTTTTTTTACATGGTTGTTTTCTGTTTTCCTTTGTCTTTATATTTTTTCTCTTTTGTTCATTTTGTTGGTTTTGGTGCATGGCGGGGGTGTCTGGGGCGGGATTATTATTATTTATTTTCTGTGGGGGTTTCGGATGGTTGAGGGGCAGCTCTTGGGGAACTGTGGGGGGGATCTTGGAGGGCTGGTGGCCTGGTGGTTGGAAGCTTGGGCCGGTGGCTGGTGGATCGATGGTTCGGGTCCCTGTTTTTGACCTTGTGGGAGATCTGTCGACGTGCCCTTGAGCAGGGCGTTGACCCTGGTTGCTTCTGTGTGTCGCTCTGGATGGGAGTCTGTTAGATGACTAGTGTGATGTAGTTGTTGAGCAGCTTCACTGCAAGTATGTTGTATGTTTTAAATATTAAAAAAAAAAAAACTACAAAACAAAATACTATTTGGACTCATCAGACCAAAAGACTGATTTTCTAATGTCCATTACTCGTGTTTCTTGGCCCAAGCAAGTCTCTTCTTATTATTGGTGTCCTTTAGTAGTGGTTTATTTGCAGCAATTCGACCACGAAGGCCTGATTCACGCAGTCTCCTCTGAAAAGTTGATGTTGAGATGTGAGAATGCCAAGAGTGTGCAAAGCTGTCATCAAGACAAGGGGTGGCTACTTTGAAGAATCTCAAACATAAAATATATTTTGATTTGCTTAACACTTTTTTTGGTTACTACATGATTCCATATGTGTTATTTCAGTTTTGATGTCTAATAAAAATTAAGAAAAACCCTTGAATGAGTAGGTAGCCTCGAGGTTAGAGCATTGGGACAGTATCCGAAAAGTCACTGGTTCGAGTCCTGGAGCCAACAAAGTGAAGAATCTGTTGCTGTGCCCTTGAGCAAGGCACATTGTCTAGGGGTGCTGAACAATGGTGACCTTTCGGGTACTATTATTATTACCTCTTTGTATGTGTTTATGTGTGTCTACTCTTAACCTTTGTCTGTGTGTGTGTCCACAGCCCAAGGGGCCCCTCCAGACCTCTCTAAAGGGCCACGCCAACAGTCTCCGGCAGATCCACAGTCAGCAGGTCATCCCTATGGAGCAGGCCATGGTAATCAACAATCTATCTTCAATCCATTTTTTTTTAGATTAACATCCAAGTCTGGGCCCATCAGTGCTCGGCTTCGCTAGACTGGCAGAAATGGCCATGGCCCGTAGTCGTGCTCTATCTACCCTTTTAGACAAAAAGGTGCTATATCTAGAACGTAATACGTTTCTTCGGCTGTCCTCATAGGTGAACCCTTTGAAGAACCATTTTTTGTTTCAGGTAGAACCCTTTTGGGTTCCATGTAGAATCCTTTCCACAAAGGTTTCTACCTGGAACCAAAAAGGGTTATTCTGTGGGTCTGTATTGACTATATCACTCAAATTCTGTAGACTATAGAGCTAGAGAGACATATAGGTATTATTGACCTACAAGAATCAGACCCGGGTCAAACACGTAGGTCAGATACTTTCAAATAGTTGAAAATGTATGCAGTGCGCTTGATTTATTTGTACGCTTTTGGGAGTACGTATAAAATGGTTTGCTCTTTTGGGACTATTCCATTGGTTGCATTGTAACGGGCAATCCAAACCAAGTGCAGCACATCTGACATATGTATTTGACCCAGGTATCAATGGTTGTGCAGTCAGGATATTAGAACCCTGAAAGACACGCAAAGCTAGAATATTGAAGTAGTTGACTGTTACATTCACATGGGCAAATCAATCATATATTTTGCTACACCTCACACAAGTATTTTACTCTTTAAAAGGCATATGTTAAAAGGACCCAACAACATATACTTACATGACATCACTGTAGGCCACATATAATGTGCCTTTCCCAGAATATGATAATATACCCATTAATAGTCAGTGTACTTCAAAGTAATTCCACGAACTGCAATCTTGTTACCAAGAAAGGCTGAGTTTTAGAGGTCTGTCTTATCTTTTTTTTTTTTATATTTCCCCTTTAACTCTTTTTACTTCAACTAATGGCTACCAAGAAATATGTTAGAGCGAGGGTAAGCGTGTGTCTCCACAATGGGACCTGTGTTCGTCTTGTAATGTTGAGGTTGATGACATGCCTTGCTCATATCGACATCATATCAAATTATTGATATCATATCGAATAATTGATATTGGTGCCCACCACTAGTGTGAGTTGTCCATGTTCCTTGTACCTCGAATCCAAGGGGCTTTCCCTGCATGCCCTGACCATTACCATGAACGTTCATTCTCTTTTCAGGTCAGGATATGTAGTACAGCATGCTGATTCAGACCTGTAGGACATGATTGATTTAGCATGAGCAAGATTGGGTCCGTTACATGTCTAAAAAATGAATCAGTCTTCAGGATATGTAGATTAGTCTGTCTGTAATTGTTAATCCTGTAAATATTCTTCAATATCTTGGTGCATGTGCTGACTAATGACAATGTACGTACTGTATACTGGGACCAGCATGGAGTTTGTCACTTTTTACGTGTTGCACGTACAGTATCAGTCGTCACGAGTGGTCTTCACGTGTTGAAATAGTATTGATAAAATGTATTACGAATTCATGTGAAAGCACTTTAATTGGGGTTTTGACATGTTTTGCAGCACATTTCTCATGACCAAAATCCACATGAGATGGCGTTGTTGGGAGTATCCTCCCAGTGGGAAGCATGCTGCTCTTCTTCCCCCCCCCCCCCATGTGTGTTGTAACAGCAGAACCATATTGTCAAGCATCACGGTGATGCTTGTGCCTGTCTCGTGTTTCAGTGGTGTGTGTTTTAGGGGTTATTAATGACCTCATGTCTCTAAACCCTGACCTTTAAACCTCTGGGGTGTTAACATGTGTTGTGCATTTCCCCTTTAAAGAGTATGCTGAACCAGAGCATCAGACTACTGGAGAGGACGGCCTCAGACCTGCCGGTAAGTGGGCCTCCTGCGAACCACGTACCCCAACAGTTCGCGCTGACTCAATCAACATCAAGCATTCGTAGTACACCTATAAACACTCAACAACGACTCCGTAGCAGCTCTATAGACTCTTATGAAAGCTTCTTGAGCATTATTTTTGCTCTGTTCTTTTCCAGAACAAAGTCGCCGATGTACTGGCGACCATCGAAGCAGCGCAGTATCTCATCTCCCAGAATGCAACACATGTCGTCAACCAGGTGATTACTATGGCTTCCCAGTAATTGTTTACATTTCAATGCTACAATAAAACTCAGTAGCTAACATATTATTCCTCTCTCCATTAGGAAACGGAAAAGTACAAGCAAACCATTGTTGGTTATTTCAGACAATACATAGAGTGGGTCAGGACTTCTGTAAGTATTTGTGTCTCAACAGTTTGTTAATGCCTTGGTTTTCCCCCCTGTAGCATAAGAAGGAAATTAGATATAGCAGAAATATTGCATCTCTTGTCGTAAATTACAGTCTTACTGTTTGAACAGAATGCTTTTCACAACTTAATTGAATTGTGCCAAAAGTGACCGTGCTGCTGACTCGTTTTCAATCAACTTAGTCATCAATCGCGAATTGTCCAAGTGTAAAGCTATAACGTCCCTTCATTTCCCAGAAATTCCAACCGACAACTCTCATAATTGTTTTGCCAATGGTATAACTGTAACATGTGCTCTTGGTTTGCATGATTTACCCAGCTGACCATGGAGGTAGCGGCCTGCAAACCCTTCAGCAACATCGTGGACACAGTGGAGATTGTAGCCTGCAGCTTCTTGGTTGACTCGCTGGTAACTAAAAACGCAATATAAGGGATCCTTTTAAAACATGCCTGAAACGTCTGTTGGGCCGTTGGGTTGCAGACAGGAAGGCATGCAGAGCCTAACTTGAAAGGGGTGAGGGGGTTGGAGGTTGGTCTCTTGAGAGGGTTCACGTGTCATTGTACCAGTACAGTATGTTCACACAGCCATGTGCTGCACTCTGCTAAAATATGTGATGTGTAGGGGCACACACGGTACATTCTACTGGCATGGGTTCACACAGCTCCCTCAGTGTTCTCCTCCAAAACCCCCTAGCCCGCCAGGCCCAGAAGACAAGGCGGGTTCTTTCTGAGGGCCCCAGGTTTTAGCGGACTCTAATGGCATGATATAATGAAGGCTCGGGAGAGATACAGGGTCTATGTGTGTGTAAGGTGAAGGGTCTGTAGTGGAGATGGGTGGGGGTAGGGAGTTTGGGGGTTTGGGAGGTAAGTGGGGTGCCGTGACCCTCAACAGAGCTCCATCAGACAAATGAGGCCCTCTTTCCCCCCCCTGATCACCCCATCAAACCCCTCCAATCACACTCATAGACACGTCACCCCCAACCTCGCCTGATTTAGAACATACAAGTCAGGCCCTGGAATCCAGCACATGATCAGTGAGAGGTAGTTAGACCCGGCAGTGCACAGTGAGGCACCCTACAGAGTGCTGCAAAGACGAAGAGTCCAGAATGAGAGAGAGAGAGACGAAGAGACTAGAAGGAGATGAAAGCCAGCCTTACATAATCTCGACATCTGCCCATCTGTCCAGTCCGCATGGGGCCTTGTTACCAACACGGTCCCAATGGCAGGAAGCCATCTTTATTAAATGAAACAACTAGCCCCCCCCTCCGCCACTTAGAGCCCACATAGGTTCCAGCGTCAGCTAATTGACTTGGACTGCTAACAGGATGTTTCTGGACACACCGTACGGACCAAAGCGCTTGTTAAAGCTCAATGGGTAATTTTACTAGTGTCCCGGAGCAACAGAGCAAAGGTGCAGCAACACAGGAAAGAGCCTGTAAGTGCTCCAATAGTGCTTCTAGGCTTTCCTCTGTACAGTAGCTACACACAACTGGGTTTCCACACTAAAAGTTGATACAGTAGAGAAGGGTCAACAGCACAGTGTGTCTGGCAGGGATGGAGGAATGGAACTACTTACCTAACATGGTGACAGAGTACAGCTGTGGCACTTGGACTATCAGTGTGATTGAATTAATCACGACAGTGTTCATTCTCGTAAACGGACCGCAGGGCTGTTACGGGCTGTTATGCCACGGCTATGATTACTTCATGTCAGATCATGTGAGCAGAGTTGAGTGGTTAGAAATCTCGCTCACCGCTCCCGGTGCTTTCCTACCGCTCCCCTAAAAACCGCCCTGTGCTCACAAGAAAAGAAACTGCCGCTCCAAATTCACTCCATTCATTCAAATCAAACAATTTAACCAACACCTATCTATTTCTTTGACTACCTGGACCTAGCAATTGTTTTTTACGCATTGAAACCTAACCATATGGATTTTAATGAAAAGTATTTGAATGAACATGAAAAGGTGATTGTAAGAAGCAAACATCATTTCAAATAGACTACATGTCATATTAAACAGCATATACACACTCTTAATAGGTCAGGAGCCAAACAGGGAGCCTAAGAAGGAATGAAAATGAATTATTTAGGGTTTTTTATTATTTCAAGGCTATAGCCTACAAAAAAATGCATTGTGAAGCATTTGCGAGTGTGACACAGTAGGCTGGTGTCACGCTGGTATAAATGATTCGGGAGACAGACACAGGAATGCTTAATAGTATTTTTTTTGTACCCAAAATACGGCGTGCCGTGTAAAGGCACGGGGACGAAGACCAAACAAACACTATACAAAACACAGGGTAGAAACCCAAAACAAAAAAGCAAGGAGTACCTCGAATAAATAACACACGCGCACAATGATTAGCACACGGGACTAGACCCGTAATCATCTGCGCAATCCACAAGGGCACGAAAGCCCAAAACACAGCACAGGTACTCACACGCACCAACAGACATTGTAACAATAATGGACAGCACCATGGAAACCAAAGGGCACACTTATACAAGTACTAATCAGTGGGAGTAGGGGACAGGTGTGCGTAATGAAAGTTCCGGAGGGATCCGTGACAGTTGGTCATTGTATTAAATCGTTATAGTCTATAAATTGCACATATAGGCTGTGACTTACTTATAATTAAATGCAAATTAGACAAAAAATGACTTATTAGTGCCTTTGAATCCATTTTTTTAATCAATTTTTAGAAACACGAGTTTGGCCAGTCTGTGACTTAAGGCTCATGCGAGAGCCTGGAGAGCCGGCCAGCAGCGAAAAATATCCTCTCCACACTTGCAGAGCCACTGGGGATGCTAAACACACTTTTAGCCACTCTTGCCAGGCTGGGCAGAGATGTTTAATTTTTATATGGGTACAGTAGGCCTAAAGGTTTTTAGGCAAAATAACCCAGTCAAAACAGAAAGCTCCTTGAACGTGTGAATATGCCAGGCTTATTGGTCTATTGTATAGATAATATAATGAAAATGAACTAAACGTTTAGGAGATCAGATTTTTGGTTTATAAATACTTTGCTACAATGACACATTTAGTTATCTACCCACCTCATTCCTTTCTTTTAGCATGTGCATGTAGCATGCTTTTGGGATACGTGTCTTTTCAGATTCCACAGTTGTTCTTTAGTTGTGGACACTGGATCCCTCTCTTGCTCTTTGGTCCTCATCTTTATAAGTCACCTTGATTTATCACCTGTGTGTTTTATTAATTTCTTCATGAAAATAGTTAGCGAACTCCATGACAATAACTAAAGCAAGGGCCTATAGATAGCAGCACACAAGTAGACTACAAATGCATGCTGGGCCGGGCATGCGACTAAGCTCGTGATGTCAGTGCTACTGGAAGGCTATTGGAGCGAAAATGGAGCAGTCGATAAGGCCGACGCCCCAGCCTCTGGGAATCTCGCTCCACGCTCCAGTCAAAGCTCCAGCTCCACTCCGCTCACATACTCTGCTTCATGTAGACTTTATGACTCAGTGTTTTCCACCTTTAGATTTGGGTAAACTGTGCTGGCCCCTCTGCAAGAACATGCACAGTCACAAACAGGTACAGATACTGTGCAGAACTTTGTGTCCAACTTGATGGAAAGTCCTCTACGAAAGATAAATATGCACGGTTGACAGTGCAGAGAAGTGTAGCCAGTTTATGGTGCTATACTTCATACCTCAGGCTCCAGTGTTGAAAAACGTCCCAGTAATGAGATATTAAATTATATATTATGTTCCATGGCTATTTTCCATGGCTATCTGTCATAAAACCATAAATATATTTATCATGTCATTTTTTTAATATATATATATCATGTATTAAAAAATGTATGATCAATAGAAAGTATACCAAACCTAGGACTGCTTTTGACTGATTACTGCATTCTCTCTGTTTTCCCTGTCTCTCAGAACACATTCTGGTTTGGCCTAGGCTGCTGTGCCCTATTCCTCCTTCCTAGCATCATCCTGTCAGTAAAACTGGCAAAGTTCTACCGTAGAATGGACACAGAGGATGTTTACGATGAGTGAGTATCTCTAATCTTAAACTGTCCAGTGAAAATCTCGCTTTTAAAAGTTCATATTCTGTTAACTCATACCCAGATGTTGTTGACTCGTCCTGTACTAGTATTTGTGGCCAAAGCATAAATTGTAGGGGGAAAAAACACTTTAAAAAAAACACCTCAAACTTATATCTTAAACATATCTTATATCTTTAAAAAATGCTTGTTATTTCCTCATAGAGCATGATGTCATGTTGGCTCATTGGCTGAGCTGGCCAATCAGCAGTCTACTCGCATTAGTATTTTAATGACGGTATACGCCCACACCATTCTGTTGTTGGTGTGTGCCCACACATGCTATTTAACATACTTAATTACCATTTTTTGAAAGGAAAACTATTTAACTCATATTGGAATTAATTATAGGTCATCTTTCATAGAAACCTATGAACACTGAACAGTTACTTTAAATACTATGTCGTCACATACAGTTTGTCATATGTCACTCCTTTCAGGAAACTAGTCGTATGTCACTACTTCACAGGAGAGGCATTTGAACGTAAACAGATTTTTTTTTAATCAAAATTAGTTTTTTGGGCAGAAATGCCTTCTGGAGCATGTGAACTTTTATGTACCTTAATAACAAATGTGTGTGCATCTGTAAATACGAATAAAATTGTTGCCTAGTTTGTTTAGCCACGGAAAAAGACAGGAAACTTCCAGCTAGCCATGATTGGCTGAGATAATGGTTTGGCTGGACATGCCGAGAAATTCGTTTGGATTGGTCTGCCATGTAGCATGCTTCTGTCTATAACATGAGCTGCTCAGTATGTGTAGATAATCCTTTCTAACGCGGCTATTTTGAAAGATATCACGAAGAACTGCAAAAGTGTTTGTAATGCTCTCCACTTTCTGGAGGACCGAGTTTTGAAATCAGTGGAATGTCCAGTGGAAGCATCTAAGGAGATGGAGAAAATTCTGGCGTTTGATTGCAAAGAGAACACACAGAAGGCTGTTGTATAAAACACCTGTCTAGTTAGCGAACGTCAAACTTAGTTGGTTAGCTTTAGCTACCTTCAGATTCATGCAGGGTAATAACGTTATAAGTTAGGATTATGGTTAACTGTTTAGCTAGCTAGCTAAATGTCTAAACATAAGATTCCACTATGCAAGTAACCATTTCACTGTACCGTTTACACCTTCTGTATCCTGTAAACTTTGATAATATTTGATCTAGTTTGTGTTTACCAGAGACAGTAATGTGAAGAACATGACCTGCACCAAAGTCAAATTAGGATATAACGTTAGGCCAACGAGACAGTATCTCAGTTCTTAAATTCTCCAGTAGAATGGCCTGTTTTTATTTCGTCACACACACAACCGTAAGCTATTTTCTGTAATTAGCTCGCCATTAACTAAATAATGATCTTGTTGTGAGTTTATTTTCCTGTAGTATTGAATACAAATTAGCTCAAATTAAGACGTTGTCAGCTATATGATATTGTCATTATTTGAACTCGTTAGCCAGCTAACTTAACATTAGCTAGCTAGCTAACAAGCTAGAAACGAACCAAAACATTGTTTAGAAAGTTGCTTTTAGTTGCCTGGTTTGCTCGATTGACATAAACTAAATTCATTTTTAAACGGGTGGGTTTATTGGTGTTAAAAATACACCAGTTATGCTGTTTTGGACCACCAGGTTGCTGAAGTCATGCAGCCTGTTGTTTTAGTGTTTATACTTTTTGATAACGACAGCAAGTTTGATGTCGGACGACAATAGAATGTTCATGATGTCACTGCAACAACTGTCTACAGACATGTCGCTAGACGTAGTATAAACCAGCCTTTAGTCTTGATGTCTTTGGTTGTTTAGTACAGGACCGTCGTACTCACTCTGTTTAGCACATTGCCTTACATTTGAATCGTTAAAGAGATGGGTGGAGCTAAGGCTTAAGAGGGTGTGAAGGATGCTGAATGGGTGTAGACAAAGAAGAGCTCTCCAGTAGGTTTACCAAAACATTCAAGGGCCATTTTCTCAAAAGTGTGGTTACAAGTTTATCAACTTTCAAAGCAGAATTACTTTCCCAGTGTTCCTCAATTGTAGTGTATGATATACCATTTTCTAGCTCTGAGTCTACTTTTATCCATTGTAAAAAAACACAATTTCAAATTTTGCTACATAAGACCGAATCGAGCCGGTCCTTTGATCATCCTCTTAAGTGAACTATAGCTGAGGTTTGGACGTCCCCTACTGTGAATTTGTAGTGCAACCCAGTGATTAGTTTGATGTATGGTGATCCTGCTTACAAATTTACCCCTACAATTGGTCTACCCCACCTAGCGCTTTCCCCGTGCCTATTTGGTTAAAGAGGCCATACAGTCGATGTTGATTTGAGACTGGAAAGTCATCTTGGGGAACACTTCCTTATTAGACCCTATGATATGCATTAACAAGACTGAAATTGGGTCTGAGTCTGATTAGTTCTCATGTGCCAGGATTACAAAGTGGTAATTAACACAATTTGACTCAATCCACAACAGACAAGTTCAGTATGAGGTAATAGCATTGCTTCATTCCTGCCCTTTTTCTATCTTGCCTTTACTGTCCTTCCCCTATCTCTGCCTTCCCCTCTTCTGTCTATTGCAGTTCATTTGCAGTAGTAACTCGTTGTAAGCAACAGTAACTTAACTCTTTCTACTTAATTCTCTTTCTCTCTCTCTCTTTTCAGTTCCTCTGTTTCTGGGACTTGGCATTTTACTTTGTGATAACCATTCCTACTATTTCCATCTTCTTCCATCCTTACTTTTCATTTAATTTCTCTCTGTCGAGCACTTTGCACTTTATGAAGAAGGGAAAAAAACAGCGTATTAAGTACTATTCCTATTGTTTTATGCATCCTTCAGTAGCCCTCACCTCTCCCATGCACTTAGAGTAGTGAATGAATGCGATAGACGAAGTCACCAAGTGTCTTGATCAAAGACGTGTATCGACGTAATCTGATCGGTGCCCGAAACCTTCTGGTGCATTTCTATTGCCGAGCATTTCATACATTTTTTTTCTTTTTTCTATCTTTGTAGCATTGAGACAATTCCCATGAAAACGTAAGATCAATTTGACCCATTTTACCTCTCCTTTCTCCTACCAGTATAACTCATCCGTACATCTGCGCTTTGCTGTGGATTTTGTACATAGATTGAATTGCTGATTTCTTGGTGCTGGTTCTTGGTGTTTTTACATTTGTAGCTTTGAAATGCATCTATTGGTTTATCGTTTTGGCTTTCCTTTGCGTGCGATCTTGAAAAAGTGCCCCTTGTTGATCATTAAGGGCTCTGATTTCTTGTTTTTAATATTTGATTATTTGTGTACTTGTTTGACATTTTACTGCGCCGTTAGGAGCTAGTAACACAAGCATTTCACTGCACCCGCTATTTTATTTTATTTTCATTTAACCTAACTAGGCAAGTCAGTAAAGAGCAAATTCTTATTTACAATGACGGCCTACCCCGACCAAACCTGGACGATGCTATAACATCTGCTAAACTGTGAATGCGACTAATACACTTTGATTTGATTCTTACAGCCCACCTTTGTTTTTGTAAGTTAAGGTGTAAGATAAAATACTGTGGTTTATGCATTCTAGACTTTCTATATAGAACCATACATTTGTTTACGTTTAGAATAGACGCTAGCATTTTCCCAAGTTTTCCTATTTAGAGAAACACTTTTATTGCCGAGGGTTGATAGCATGCCATGTCGCTCACGTCATATTTTTCCATCGTGTTTTTTTGGTATGCAATGTTTTGTTTCAGTATGGAAATTGGTAATAATGGTTATCATATTGAGCATTTACAAGGTATCCAAAACCCTGTAATGACAAGGTAATTAACAAGATATAAAGCAGCCCGACGGAAATAATCAATTTGCATGGCCTGTTTCAGGGAGGGATTGGGGCAGGGGCGGCATGTTGGCTAGGGGGCAGTCAGTCACTCAGTGGGGTGGTTAAATAAGGTGGCTGGGACACTGTGCATGCCCAAGGGGTTGGCTAGCCCCTCAGACACATCTGGAGGTCAGCTGGATTTTTCCGCTGGAGGCTACACTGGTTGCTGCTCCAGCATTGGGAGGTCGCACACAAGCCAGCTAGTCCACTGTTTACCGCTTGTGTGTTTTGGGTTTGGGTTTCACATGATCTTTGGAGCGTTACTAACCCACTGCATGCTCTGTGCACAATGACTTGACCAAGTGAAATGAAACTCCTTGCATGTCTCCTCTTCTTTAGAATTGGGCAAACTGCTGTGAATGTACACGTGATCATTTTGCTCAGAGAGAGGCAAAAAGACAGGCAAGCATGTCTGCTTTGGTGTGGTGCTACTGAGACAACTGCTCATGTGACTAACTTCTAACGACCTCTAACTGCATGTTTTTCGTTGAAATGTGCATTTGGACGGCCAAGCAATGTGAACCAAACACAGAGCGCATCACCACAGAATGACAGACAAGGGAACATGACAATAACAAACATGCTAAGACTACCACCTATGGCTTGTCTTTCATTACAATCTATCGTCGTCAATTCACCTTGACCATGGTGTCACCCTCTACTTCCCTCTAAAAGTCAATAGAAAATCAGTTTGGATAGAGTGGATATTATTCTCTCAGTTCTGTGCATATGCAACACGTGTATGGTTACACACAGACAAATGTACTGCATACATTCACCCTGGCATCATACCATCCCTTGTTGGCCTCAAGCCCTCAGCGAGTGTCGATGGAGTGGTTCTGCTCTCTGTGTTTTGGGAAAACGCCTGCTGCTCCCTTCAAGTGCAGGATCTGAAAGCAAGAGACTGGACTAACAAAATGGTTGACCCTCGAATGTTCCCTTTTCCTGACATTGATGTTGTCCCCCTTTCTGTACTCCTGTGCCAGTAGCATCCTTGCCTATGACACTATGACTAGGTTCCCACGGGCCTCAGCTCCCCCCAGGCATATTGACTGGTGAGAGAGGCCCAGGCTTTTTGACCGACTCCAGAAAGGTACTGAGAACCACTGAATACTCAGGACGACATCTCTCCCTCCGCCTCATCAGCGTTGTCTTCCCTTCCTTTGTTCTCTCTTCATGCCATTTCCGTGCCTACATGCCATCTTCTCCTGCTGTTTGTCTGCATGCCATTGCCACACTGAAAAACCTCCAGAACTGCGACAGTCTTTTCTCTCGTCTCATCCTTTGCTTGACACCGTATTTTCTTATGTAACCCCCCCAATTCACCCTTCTTCAACAGCTTGTTTTAGCACTTGCATGTCTGCTTCAATGACTTTGTAGAAAGTCTTCACGGGGAGGATTGCTGTTTTTGGAATCACTAATAAACCGTAAATGGTTCGATGGTATTTGTGTCTAACCACGTGTAACTGCTCTATAAATTTACAATAGACCAGGCCCGCTGTGTGTGTTTGCTATTACTAATGACTTATACAGTTTAAGATGAAAGTCTTCCTTCTCTCATTTCAAAACTCACATTTCATTGCTTTCATTTCCCCCCTGAGTCTCACAATGGCAAACGCAATAAGCTTCTGAAATATCTAATCAACTCTGATGCAATTAAATGTCAATATTTTCTGATGCAGTATCGTCTTTTCTACAGTGCCATCGGAAACTGGAACTGAAACACTAGATTGTGAGTTTCCACTATACTTGTAGATACTGTTTCTATTTTCTATGATGCATTTTAGCATAGAAATATACCACTTATATGCTTTCCACTTAGACTATTTAACATCAGTGCGTTATTACTCAGATGTTGAATGCGGTGTTAAATTGCATTTCGTCTATGTTTAGGACACCATCAATTTCCCACCCCTTGGACAAGACAAAGCTCCAAAAAGAGGTCCTTACCTGATGTATTTTGTGTGTGTTCAGCTGGTCCTCTCTTCCTCTGTCTGCACGGATCTTTTTACTGACAAGATCTTAATGACCAGTCACAGCCTGTTCTGGATATCTGCTGTCCAATAGGACCCCCCTCAGACACTACAGAAGGTGCTGTCATCAACCCTTTCTTTGATCTTCCCCGGGGAAACTCTACGGAAGCCATACATCTGAGCCAGTGTCGGTCGACCTTCATCCGTCACCTCACACAGCTGTCTAATGTGTTTACATTAGTCTGGCCACAATATCAGAGCCGAGGCTGAGTTCAAATTGAGGACACAGCAACAGTTACATGGCTGTGTACTCTCAAACCGTTTGTACGTCTTTCGCGTTGTCTAAACGGTGACTGAAAAGATCTTTTGAAATGTCATGTAGAGCTGCTACTAAAACATTGCCATTGCTGCTCATATTTGAGGGGTCTTTTGCAATGATGTTTTACGAACTGACGAGGAGAGCCGTTCGAGACGTATCACGTGAAACAAACAGGGTTGAGGCAAACTACAGACGGTTGCCTTTCAGACCAGTTTTACCGTAGCATTTTGACTGGTGTCCACCATCTTGTTGGATATGAGGAAATACTGTATCTCATATCAGTGTATAACAGGTGGAATGTCACATGAACCTGGACAGAAATGTCAAGAGACCATAACATTCCTTAGTTGATTAATTGATTAACAGTAAATGCAAAGTATCATGTTGAGTATACTAACACGGCACGTTAATAAAGATATTTTCGGGGCTATTGTAGTGGTCAAACTTTCAATTGGAGAACTGCTATTTGAAGCCAACTCCTATTTTTACTGTAGGTCTCAGGTCTTTAGTTGTGTAACAGTTATGCATAATATATTGTTTCAATTTTTTTTTTTTATCCCACAGTAGCTTTTGGTACCTATGGAACTATGGAAGGGTGAATGTATTGAATAGTCATTTGTATATAAGAGATGTATTGCTTAAAGTGAATTATGACACCCGTGTGGACTATGCTGAACAACGTTAACATACTGTAAAAATGTGCCACCCCCAATAATATATCCCATCTGTTCTCACTTGTTTACATGTTCCTTCTTCCCCACTGTTTGCCTCACAAAGATGGGGACATTAGCCTACTTAACTACCATGTGCTGTCAATCAAATAGCATTAAGCCAATCCAATAGAGGCTTGTTGATGAGAGGAGCGAGGACATCTTATTGGTATAACTGATCTTGCCCATTGAGTCTCGGAAAGAAACGTCACTTCCCAATAACTATTACTACTTAAGTACTCCATGCCTGCAGACTGCTTACCTTATGAAATGTATGATTATCACATAACACGCTATTTTACTCAGATCTAATGACAGACATTTTATATGCACCATCTGGTTAGATAGTGGGTGCAATGTTTACTGGTTGTTTTAAGGGTGTAACTGTAATGGTGGCACAGGATAGTGGGGGGACACTGATGGTGCCCATTGGAAATGTGTGTCCTTGTATGATGTTTTTTTGAAAGTGTACAAATGTGAATAAACTTTCAGTTGCATTCTTGTACACAAATCTTTTTTATTCATGTTCCTGTTAGAGGTGTGTCTCAGTGACAGCTGGAGAAACCACTGGAGAAACCAATCGTTACAAGTTTTCAAAGGCAAGGGGGTCGCTATTTTGGACACCATGTCCTTTGTTTTATGTAAATTATTATCTACACATGATCAGGAACATTTGACATGAGACAGTGGGCTTACAGATGTGTTAGCTATTACCTTAAGACCACATAGTCTTATATAATGTTGCCGTTGTCGGACATAGAACATGACGTACCCCATTATGTACCTGCTGTTTTGGATATGAGATGATTATATTTTGCTATGGGCTAGGTTTCCACAGTCATTTGGCACCCACACCCACATCTGTGCTGCCCAGATAGACATTTTCTGACCTGCACATAGCACATGACCACTTCTCCCTCACCCTAAATGTACAACTGGTTGAAGATTGGGTAATGAGTTTAAACTTTATAGAGAGCTGATTTTATTTCAAATCCTAGGTAATTGTATTTCGATTCTTAACTCATCGTTCCTCAGGCTGTCTGCAGTGATATATTTTGGTTCACCACCTTTGCAGCTCTTTGTACTCCCTGCAAACCCTGTGTAGCCATTGACATGCACAGGGAGAGAGAGAGGAAGAAATGCCCGGCCCCTCGTTTGGCTTGCGTCCACGGAGTGCGTTTCCTGATTCTACAAAGCGAAGCGAACCTGCTCCGGGAGTTTACATTACAGATCCCGCGTCACTCACAAGGAGCCCTTTCTCCCCCGTTATGATTGATTGCTAGGAAAATAAAGTTGCCAGAGGCACGTGCTGCTACCCCCCTCTCTATCGCACAGACACACACTCGCTGTTACATACTAAACATGCCGTTGTCTCGAGTCAGCAACTCTATTATGGGTTATTCTTGTTCTTCTCTGATTTATTTCCTCAAGTTTCTCCACACTTCTGTTTCAGATTTGATTGTGTTTATGTTTGGAAGGAAATTATAGGCTGTGCTGTATGGTTGTAAACGTCTCACTTTAAAACAGCAGTGAGCCTTGAACAGTTCGACATGTCCTTATAGAATAACATTTTAAGACACTTTGTGGTATTGAGTTGAAATGTACTTACCACACATACCAACAGTATGTAAAACTGAGAAAGAAAATGTAAGTGGCGTGGTGAACCATTACAGAAATCTTATGTTGGCATCAGTGTGCCAAGCTTCTCAAAATGAATGGCAGTCTGGAATTTTTTTAAAGCGATAAAATCCACAAAGTTGTGCTTGACATATTTGTCAATGAAACACTTATATACTATACTAGTATGGGCGATTATATAACACCTGGTTAAACTTGAGGGCATCAATGTTCTCTGACTACTTCCTTCGTCTCCCTCCCAATTGGTTTCGCATGTGGTCCTGGCTTTCATTGACAGTTTCCAGACAGCCATAAATTATAGTCACATTGCACTACACTCCTCCCCTCTTCAGGATGGCTCTTGTAACCCAGGATTTTTTCACCTGAATGCCCTCTTTGTGTGCTGAGCCCATAAATAGCAGGAGGGACCCTCAGCTTCTGCAGTCCCAATCTCACTCCCTCTCTCACACTTAATCATCTGGCATAACAATGTGGACTCGGGCTAGTGCACTGCTGCTCCTCGCCTGCTGCCTCTGGGCAGTGGAGGGTCAGAACGAGAACGGCAATGGCAACACGAGGGCAGGCAATGGTGGTGGTGCTGCTGCTACTGCAGAGAACAGGAAGAGTGTCTGGGAGGACCCCATCCAGTTCAACAACAAAGCAAAGGACTTGTGCACCATGAGCGTCACCGGCCAGGGAGATGTCACCAGGCTGAGGATATCCTGCCAGGTTGCAGAGAGAACCTACTGGTGCGAGTACACGGGCAAGCCCCAGATGTGCCGTGCCTACAACAACAACCCTCGCCATTATTTCACCCAGATCATGTGGGACCTGAGGAAACTCCAGAACGCCTGCCAGGCACCCAAGGCTATCAAGCCTCAGATGTGCAAGAGGGCACCGGAAGACGCCCAGATGTTGTTCTCCGCTTCCTCCACGCCAGAGGCAGCATCAGCAGCCACCCCCCAAAAGCCGGAGAAAACCCAAGAGTCAACCCAGGCGAAACCAGAGACCCCCAAGACACCGATCGTCAAGCAGGCTAAGCCAGCCGCAACCAAGCCAGAGCAGCCAAGACCTGAGCCAGCAAAACCAGAAGCAAGACCAGCACCTACAAAGCCAGTGCAATCCAGACCTGTGCAGGCAAAACCAGAGCAGGCAAGACCAGCAGCTGCAAAACCAGCAGGAGCAAAACCCGCAGGAGCAAAACCAGCAGTGAACAAGACAGCAGTACTGAAAAAGCTTCTGACACCCAAACCAACCACTCCAAAACCAACCAAGCCCACTGTCAAGAGCAATGCCAAAAAGATTGCACAAGAGTATTGTTGGCAGTCACTTCAAGGCATCTGTTCCTATGTCATTGGTTGGTTTCAGAACTAATAATAAAGGTCAGTTGAAATACGTTGGCTGTTGATATTTTCTGAATTGTAGTCATTGTATAATATATCATGACGATAATTTGATGAGCATTTGTATGTCTTTTAAGGTAATTTTAATTAAGGTCTATAAAAATATGATTTCATGTTTAGCTCAAAGTCTAGTTCGTTTTTTACTGAGTAGAAAATGTAAACCTATTCACTGTGTTTACTTTTGCTTTCTGTTTCCCAGATTTAGATTCCCTGTGAAGATGATTTCAAAGGTCTGACTAAAGAGGTGCTCAGAGTGGTTTTCCAGATGAGGACTTTGTTAATAAATGTTATAGAAGAGAGTTTGAACACCCTCTTCATGGGAATGATCGTGCAGACATTTCTGTCAATCAAACATCTTTCCAGCCAGCCATTTTACCATGAGTTGTGAGTGTTCCATTGAGACCAATACCAATCCAACATTCTTTGTGAAATTGTAATTCCAAGGGTCACAATAACAACTGAAAGCATCCATACCTGAATGTATGCATCGGGTATGGACAGATAGTTAAATCCATCGTCTTTCACATGGTACTAATTTTGTCAAAAATGAGTACCATGGTTTTTGTGTCAGAAAGCACTCTACACATTCCGACAAACCTATGGTACCCTTTGATGTACTCTCCTAAGGCAGATACACCATTGGTTTTGCCATTTTTTGTATGTTTGTTTATGTGTACGTTTGTATTACCATAAACCACGTATTGAATATGCTGTGTTGGGGGAAAACATGACAAGGTTTTTGTGTCATTCACATAGTAGTGTGGCATATTCTGCAAACTCTACCACTGGTTCATTGTACAGAAATGTCACAATCAATGTATGAATGACTGTATATAATGAATAAAGTGTGTTCTTAATTTTTGTTGGTGTGTCTGTGTTCCTTACTGGCTTGCTTTAGGTTTAAAGCCTGTCTCTCTCCATTTTTTAAATACCAGCAGGGAAAAAGTCAAAATGAACAATATTGGAAGCATTCATGTTTACATTTGTGTTCAATTCTACCCTTTTTGAGGTGCAGTGTCTCTTTTCCCCAGTAAGGGACGCTGTTGTATCAACTTCTTTCAATATATAATTTTTTCAAAGACTGTTGCGGTCAATGCGTTGCTCACTGCACTTTTACTAGGCCGGAGAGCGTACACTATAACATGTGTAGAGAAAAGTCCTGAATATTTTTTTATGGGTAATCAATTGCGTATTTTCAGTATGCACGCTTCCACTTGTTATAAGTGACAATAGACTGTATAGGCCTGATTAAGGACAACGAATTCTGACAAGACACCACCAAATAAACTCTGACAAACAGTGCGTTTTAGCATATTTTCCACGTTGGTGGAATAAGGGAGTGGTGGGTGTGTCCGTACTCTATAAATGCCACGTGCGCGTTCCCGGGGTGTCACAACGGGATTGAACCATTTCCATTTTCACAAATCCACAGGTGAGCTGAATAAAATAACCACTGTTTAGGTGGGTTAAATATGATGCGCCATTGTCCTCCATAAATCTCATCTGCTGTGTTGTGATAGGCTACAGTAGCAATTATTTGAATGGGAGGTAATTGTACTGTACTAACATACACAACTATGCTATTTTTTGCAGATATTTTAGCGGGACATGACACTTCTTACCAACTTAACCGTCATGCTGGTTATTGCCTGCATATCTCAGCAGTTTATGGTGGCTAACTGTCAACGATCCAAAAAAAGGGGGATGAAGAAGAAAGAAAACGAAGGACCAAAGGACGGAGAGCAACCAAAAGCCCCCGTCCAATCTCCAGATAAGAAAAACAGCAGCCCCAAAGGAAATGTGTTCAAGGGCAAATTCTCCGCCAAAGACAAGATGCAATGCACTTGGGTTGCGACAGGTGACGATGCCTTTGTGCTTAGCGTGAACTGCAAAAAAGGGCAAACAAGTTTCGACTGCGWATATGTGGCCAAACCAGCCACTTGCCCTGGGTACGAGTCCAACACCAAAGCCTATTGGAAACAGATTGCGCGCGCTCTAAAGAAAAATAAGAATTTATGCTTTGACTCAACGGCTTTGATTAAAGCAGGTATGTGCAGAAAAGCTCGCAAGGACGCGCATTTCAAGCTTAACCACACACCCAGAGATATTGTTACACTTCCAAGGACTACAATTCAGCCGCGTTCTTCTCTCTCTGCCTCTTCATTCGGTGCCAAATCTTGCGCGGTTAATCAAAAGAGACTGGCGGAAGAATATTGCGCGGCTTCCTGGTCGAGTTTGTGTACTTTCTTTTTTTCCATGGTCCAGAACGATGATTGTTGAGAGTATAAATGCATTTCAATTTCCTCTCTCCCCCATTGATTTAGTCATAAACAAATTGACACTTGTTGCTACTCCTCCTGAAGATGTATGCATTTTTGATGGATTGTGATGGATATTTTATTTAAAATATCAAGACCGATGGAGTTTCGAGATGGATTGTCTCACCATCCTTACCAATTTTCCCCTTTTTGCCATGTGTTGTATTCATTGTAAAGCCACAGTACTTAATAAATGTGTTTTGTTCTATGTACTCAACTATTCTCTTCATATGCCCTTGTAGTTGAAGCATTTCTGCAGCTCTGTAACCTGGGAGGGTGGATTGAAGTTAGGCTATTATACTTGTCAAGGATGTATAGCTTTATACTTATTCCTCATTATTTTCTAATGACTAAAGATTAGTGTATGATTTACTACTACTTGGTAGACAATAGTGTTATTCCGTACCACCCTACATGGACTCGCTCATGCACGCATGAGAATACATGCATGCGCGCACACACGACCCTCCTGTGCATACTCCACCGCATTTGCCAAAATATTAGGAGTTTGAGCACGTTGGGTAATTACACACTGTAATTATACCAAGCCAGTTAGAGGGATCATTTAGAGGATTTATGCTGCATTCCTTGGCACTGACTACTGGCTTTTCATTGGCTTTTTCCAAGGTCGAAATGCAATTCACATGTTCTGAAAACTAGTCTGTGACGTCTAGCTACGCCTTTCATGTAGATCACTACAACAATACACAATCGTGATGTCTGTAAAATGACATGACTGCTTGATAGCTAATGGATATTTTTGCTATAACTATAATACTATTGCTATCAGGCAATCAAGGGTAGAAACTTTTGATACATTTTTCTCTCCATTAATTGGATTTCACTCCTTTGAATTTGAATTAAATGAACTCCAACCCTCTTCATTGATGAGATAATTGACTCTTGGATGGTTCTTTAGTCTTGGTCCAATAGCTTTTCATGAATCATCATTCTTGGTATTTTTATTATCATTACACAGTGAGGATTTTGCATTCCTAGGATTTTCAGAGATGTTCAGAGACCCGTAGGTGCATTAAGGCCTAGATTAAATCAGATCAAGCGTTAACCAGTGATCGCCGAAACCTGCATAGCTGAAGTTTTGGGGTGTTGGCGGTGTAAGTGCGTTGGAGCTGTCAAATCGGTGAGCAACTGCCCGTGATCATTGTCATTAGATGTTCGAAACGACAAAGTGTAGTCTATATAGAAATAATGACCCTCAAATTGTAAATCATTAAACAAAATAATTAGGATTTCTATCAGACTATTGGAGGTGTAGATTCCATCTCACATTCCAGTGGTCAAACTTGTGAACAAGGCTGCATGGGATTTCTCTTAATGCCGATTGGAAACTCCGCTTTAGGTATAATGCCAGGAACCGCTTGTGGATTTGACAGCTCTAATGCAGATCCACTCCAACACTGCCAAAACAACCGCTATGCGGATGTCTGCTGAAGCGGATCTGTTCGAACAGAGCCCTAAATTAACGAATTAGGTCTATTGACAAAGCCAGTTACAAACATGTCATTTTCTAGCCCAAAGGCCGGCAGATGGCGATATTGAGTCGTTTCATTTTACCGTCCAAACGCATTGTGTGCAGCCAGTAATCCACTCGTATCCCCCGTGGACCGGTGGGTGCATAAAACATTCTCCATTCAGGTTGCAAAGGCTTCCATTACCTCCTTAAATGTATTTTATGGTGAGAAGGAGGAAAAAAGGTGGGAAATATGCATACTTTCTTTATGAAACACCATTTTCCACTACCACACTAGAGTGGCTATTGCCTAGGAATGCTACCTCCCGATGTTGCGCCCCCTTTTAGCCAGGGGTGAACAACAGACTGCTGCAACCTGATTGGCTGAACACAATATGCAACATCTCAGATTAGCATTTAGCCACTCTAGCATGATAGTGGAAAATTGTGTTTCATAAGGAAAGCACGCATATTTTCCCCTCAAAAAATGTGCCATCTAGGGGCAGTGCTAGCTGTGCCACCAGAGATTCTGGGTTCGCGCCCAGGCTCTGTTGCAGCCGGCCGCGACCGGGAGGTCCATGGGGCGGCGCACAATTGGCCCAGCGTCGTCCGAGTTAGGGAGGGTTTGGCCGACAGGGAAATCCTTGTCTCATTGCACACTAGCGACTCCTGTGGCGGGCCGGGCGCAGTGCACGCTGACCAGGTCGCCAGGTGTACGGTGTTTCCTCCAACACATTGGTGCGGCTGGCTTCCGGGTTGGATGTGCATTGTGTCAAGAAGCAGTGTGGGTTGGATTGTGTTTCGGAGGACGCATGGCTCTCGACCTTCACCTCTCCCGAGTCCGTGCGGGAGTTGCAGCGATGAGACAGGACTGTAACTACTAACAATTGGATACCACGAAATTGGGGAGAAAAAGGGGGGTAAAAAATAACAATAATAATTAAATTATTATTATTAAAAAAAAAAAAAATTGCCTTCTCGCAAGTGGTTCCTGGCATTATACCTAAAGCGGCATTAAGAGAAATCCCATGCAGCCTTGTTCACAAGTATGACCACTGGAATGTGAGATGTAATCTACACCTCCAATAGTTAGGGAAGAATTTAAAGCCTTTGCAGCCTGAATGGAGAATGTTTTAGGTACGAGTGTATAGCCGGCCGCATTCAATTAGTTTGGAAGGTAAGATGAAACGACTCAATGTCGCCATCTGCCGGCATTTGTGCTAGTAATTTTTCAGCTACTGGGCTTTTCCTGCCTTCTTGTTACTGCTGTTATTTTTGACTGATCTATGGATTGGAGGTCAAAGGGTCACTGCCACGTGAGAAACTTCTGACAAGGCACCACACACCCTGACCAGGGTTAAAATACTATTTGAAATAATATCTTATACTTTTGCTACGCTTGATTGAGTTTGCCAGTTGCAATGGAACCAATAGAAAAGTCCCAAAAGTGCAAACCCACCCACCTAGCGCTCCAGGCAGACTAAAGCAAACACTCAAAGTATTAATATGATTTCAAATATTATTTGAAGCTGGGTTTCCACCCACGGTGTCCCAAAAAGTAATGGTATGACCAATGTTTTGGGTATGCAAATGACCGTATTTGTGGTTTATGGGGCTAGAGGGCAAATGCACCACAGTTGCGATATGGTTTTGGATATCTTTGGAACTTTACTTTTATATAAGCGAGAAATAATATCTCAAATGTCACCTGTATTAATAAGACATTGACAGCTGACCCTGCTTGTCAAATGCTCACCCAAATATTGAGGTTTCCAAACAAGAAAAGACATGATAAAAATGTGTGGGCGGTTCATTTAAAATAGTTTCACTGATTTTCTTAATTGTTTTGAAATGTTTGTCAAACCATACTAGTGAAGCAGAGATCTCTTTAGGAGTCATTATACTGTAGAACATGTGTTCCTCAACTTCACACACGGCTGATGTCACTTCTGTAACGATAAAAAACCTGTGTTGCACTCTTTCCCCTCTCTCTAAGACTTTTCTTTCACTACAGGTGCTCCCACACACCACCACCCACTTCAGACAAGCACCTACACGACCTACACCAGCACTTGACAATCCATCATCATGCTCCCTGGAAATACATAGAAAAGGTGCGAAAGTCAATCCAGGAACATAGAAAAGGCGCCAAAGTAAATCCAGAAACATAGAAAAGGCACCAAAGTTAATCTAAGAACATAGAAAAGGCGCCAAAGTGAATCCGCGAATATAGAAAAAGTGCCAAAGTGAATCCAGGAACATAGAAAAGGCACCAAAGTGGAAAGAGGAACATAGAAAAGGCGCCAAAGTGAAATCCAGGAACATAGAAAAGCACCAAAGGGAAAGAGGAACATAGAAAAGGCGCGCAAGTGAATCTAGGAACAAAAGAAGAAAAGCACCAAAGTGGAAAGACGAGAACATAGAAAAGGCGTCAAAGTGAATCTAGGAACATAGAAAAGGCACCAAAGTGGAAAGAGGAACATAGAAAAGGCGTCAAAGTGAATCTAGGAACATAGAAAAGGCACCAAAGTGGAAAGAGGAACATAGAAAAGGCGTCAAAGTGAATCTAGGAACATAGAAAAGGCACCAAAGAGAATCCAAGAACATAGAAAAGGCGCCAAAGTGAATCCAGGAACATAGAAAAGGCACCAAAGTGAATCCAGGAACATAGAATAGGCGCCAAAGTGAATCTAGGAACATAGAATAGGCGTCAAAGTGAATCTAGGCAAAAAAACAGAATACAGAGTGCTTCATGTACAGTTGAAGTCGGAAGTTTACATACACTTAGGTTGGAGTCATTAAAACTCGTTTTTCAACCACTCCACAAATTTCATGTTAACAAACTATAGTTTTGGCAAGTTGGTTAGGACATCTACTTTGTGCATGACACAAGCATTCTTAAAAATTCCATAAAATTATGTCATGGCTTTAGAAGCTTCTGATAGGCTAATTGACATAAATTGAGTCAATTGGAGGTGTACCTGTGGATGTATTTCAAGGCCTACCTTCAAACTCAGTGCCTCTTGCTTGACATCATGAGAAAATCAAAAGAAATCAGCCAAGACCTCAGAAAAAAAAGTTGACTTCCACAAGTCTTGGTCTCATCCTTGGGAGCAATTTCCAAATGCCTGAAGGTACCACGTTCATCTGTACAAACAATAGTACGCAAGTATAAACCCCATGGGACCACACAGCCGTCATACCGCTCAGGAAGGAGACGCGTTCTGTCTCCTAGAGATGAACGTAATTTGGTGCGAAAAGTGCAAATCAATCCCAGAACAATAACAACAATATCCCACCTTGTGAAGATTCTGGAGGAAACAGGTACAAAAGTATCTATATCCACAGTAAAACGAGTCCTATATCGACATAACCTGAAAGGCCGTTCAGCAAGGAAGAAGCCACTGCTCCAAAACCGCCATAAAAAAGCCCGACTACGGTTTGCAACTGCACATGGGGACAAAGATCGTACTTTTTGGAGAAATGTCCTCTGGTCTGATGAAACAAAAATAGATCTGTTTGGCCATAATGACCATCATTATATTTGGAGGAAAAAGGGGGATGCTTGCAAACCGAAGAACACCATCCTAACCGTGAAGCACGGGGTGGCAGCATCATGCTGTGGGGGTGCCTTGCTGCAGGAGGGACTGGTGCACTTCACAAAATAGATGGCATCATGAGGATGGAAAATTATGTGGATATATTGAAGCAACATCTCAAGACATCACTCAGGAAGTTAAAGTATGGTCGCAAATGGGTCTTCCAAATGGACAATGACCCCAAGCATACATCCAAAGTTGTGGCAAAATGGCTTCAGGACAACAAAGTCGAGGTATTGGAGTGGCAATCACAAAGCCCTGACCTCAAGCCTATAGAACATGAAAGACTGAAAAAGCGTGTGCGAGCAAGGAGGCCTACAAACCTGACTCAGTTACACCAGCTCTGTCAGGAGGAATGAGCCAAAATTCACCCAACTTATTGTGGGAAGCTTGTGGGAGGCAACCCGAAACCTTTGACCCAAGTTAAACAATTGAAAGGCAATGCTACCAAAAACAAATTGAGTGTATGTAAACTTCTGACCCACTGGGAATGTGATGAAAGAAATAGAAGCTGAAATAAATCATCCTCTCTACTATTATTCTGACATTTCACATTCTTAAAATAAAGTGGTGATCCAAACTGACCTAAGACAGGGAATTTTTACAAGACAGGATTTGTGAAAAACGGAGTTTAAATGTATTTGGCTGAGGTGTATATAAACTTCCGACTTCAACTGTATATAATGCATGAATATATAATACATGAGTATATAATACATGAGTATATATTACATGAGTATATAATACATGAGTATATATTACATGAGTATATAATACATGACTATATATTACATGACTATATATTACATTAGTATATAATACATGTGTATATAATACATGAGTTTATAATACATGAGTATATAATACATGTGTATATAATACATGTGTATATAATACATGAGTATATAATACATGAGTATATAATACATGTGTATATAATACATGTGTATATCATACATGAGTATATAATACATGAGTATATGGCTGTATCACATCCGGCCGTGATTGGGAGTCGGCGCACAATTGGCCCAGCGTCATCCGGGTTTGGCCAAGGTAGGCCGTCATTGTAAATACGAATTTGTTCTTAACTGACTTGGCTAGTTAAGTAAAGGTTAAGAAAAATATAATACATGTGTATAAAATACTTGTATTTTTTATTTGGTTCAAATTAGCCCTCCAGATGGTGGTAAGCTGAGGAATGGAAACGGGAAATATAGCCACTCTCAAATTCCTAGACGATGCTACGGATGCAAGGTCTGTGAGATCGACATAATAAACATACCTTGTTTAAATGACCGGTGACCAGCACGTCATCTTACAGATAGTGCCTTATTACTGTAATTATTTCGCCACTATGGCCTATTTATTGCCTTATCTTACCTCATTTGCACACACTGTAAATAGAATTATCTATTGTGTTATTGACTGTATGTTTGTTTATTCCATGTGTAACTCTGTGTTGTTGTTTGTGTCGCACTGCTTTGCTATATCTTGGCCAGGTCGCAGTTGTAAATGAGAACTTGTTCTCAACTGGCCTACCTGGTAAAATAAAGGTGAAATTAAAAAAAAACTTTTTTTTTAAATACTGTAAAACTTTTGTCAATCTTCAACAAACTTTTAATGGGCATGTCTGGGACCGGAGGCTTGAGTAAACTATAGGTGATTCAGAGATTTGAGCACATTTCCTCTCCCAGCATGTTGGGCTCATTAGATGGGAGAGGAATGGTACACTATTGAGCAAACATGGAAATGATCCTGCAAATTGGTGTTGATTTGATCCCCAAAATAGTTGGTGTAATGGTGTCCATGTGTGGAAAGAAAAACCATGGATAAGCCAGAAAAAGCAACAGCCAGATAATAAATATTGACAGTAGAAGACAGAAACGTGGTCAACTTTAACAATAGTAGGACCAGAAGCCCATTGTAGAACATTCAAATATAGTAGTTCGTCTCCGGGATGAGCTCTTAATAAAAGGCTAGTATCACTTGATTTATTCACATTGTTATAGATATTGGTATTTCTTGCAGTGCTTTAGGGCATGGTATTGCCACATGAGTAACTGTTGCCAAGGCTGATAACTGGGAAAATTATACTTGGCTCCAAGATCTAAGTCATGTCGTATAGAAATATGCCTGATTTTAAACATGAACTGGCCTTTAATGTGGCTTGGTCTGAAAGCTCTACAATGCTTTTATAGTACATGCTCTCAGTCATTGCTGACAGTGTGGCCATCCTCTAAAACAGTATGCCCACTAGTTAGTTTATGGGCATACTGTAATACAGTTCTGATGCCACTGCAATAAAACACTTTTATACAGCTCTATAGCTCTATATTGCTTTGAAGGAAGTTCCATATATATTTAATATCCAGTAGTTAAATGAATGTCACACTAAAAATGTTTTAGTGCACCCCTGAAGTAGTTTGATATCTTCCGCTTGAATAACGCCGAAAGGTTTGTTTCGGTTGTACATTAACATGTACATTGTTGTACATTGCTTAACCTTGTTGGATTGTAGATAGCTTGTTGGATTGAATTTTCACCTATGTTCCACACAACACAAGGTGTTCTTTACTGGTGTACTTTACCAAGCAGCTCTTCTCAAAGCCATGTAGGCCATACATACTTATAATAAGTTACTTATTAGCTATTTCGCAATTCATGTAATAGTCATATAGATGTTTTTTTATTAATTTAACTTATAGGCTGACCTGAGCTTGAACTGTACTTCAAAACAAGTGTATGTTCTTTAGGAAATTACTGATTCCTGCATTCAAATAATACATTTTGGATGTGAATTATGTAATTTCATAATGTAGTGCCCCGTCAACCCGTACTAACATAGATTATTAATGTTTGACCCACCCAAAACTTTCAAAAATGTTAGAGGGACACCTGGAAACATGAAGATAGGAACACGCCAAGCCTGCATCTATCGAGCAACACATAAGTCATTCCAGGGGATATTACTATACAGCACCTGAAGGAGCAACAAAAAGAACTCAATCAGGACGTATAGCTAATTCTCAACATGCATCAGACGAGACGGTAGAAAGTGGCCCTTCTGGCTGTCCTTAGGCTGTCTTTATTCCGAGTAACTATAGCATCATGACTCAACGTGCCAACTGAACTATCAGAACTGAATGTTTCATACTGCCACTGGGAAAATGTGTTTTGTTCAGTGGAAATTGGTCACACTTTTATAACAAGTCTAGATTTGGTTCAAACAGGTTTCTTGGAATAAAGTCATTGGGGGCAAAATAATGAATTATAGGATGGGATCATATGACAACATGTGACATGTCAAATATGTAATAGGTTGGGGGTATTTGTTCTTGTGATCATGCCTAAAATGTATTGCGATGCAATCTGAAGAGGATTTAAAAAGTAAGGAAACTGTAAGTGTAGGAGTACGAGTAGGATAAGGCTAATTATAAACTGGGTGGTTCGAGCCCTGAATGCTGATTGGCTGCAAGCCGTGGTATATGAGACTGAAAACCAAGGGTATGACAAAGCATTTATTTTTACTGCTCTAATTACCAGTGGTGGAAAAAGTATCCAATTGTCATACTTGAGTAAAAGTAAAGATACCTTAATAGAAAATGACTCAAGTAAAAGTGAAAGTCACCCAGTAAAATCCTACTTGAGTAAAAGTCTAAAACTATTTGGTTTTAAATATACTTAAGTATCAAAGAAAAGTAAAAGCATAAATCATTTCAAATTCCTTAATTTAAGCAAACCAGACGGCACCTTTTTGTCGTTTTTTAAAACATTTACGGATAGCCAGGGGCATGCTCCAACACCCAGACATCATTTACAAACGAAGCATGTGATTAGTGAGTCCGTCAGATCAGAGGCAGTAGGGATGACCAGGGATGTTTTCTTGATAAGTGTGTGAATTAGACAATTTTCCTCTCCTGCTAAGCATTTAAAATGTAACGAGTACTTTTGGGTGTAAGGGAGAATGTAGTGAAGTAAAAGTAAAAGTAATCAAAAATATAAATAGTAAAGCATAGATACCCAAAAAAATACTTAAGGAGTATTTTGAAGTATTTTTACTTAAGTACTTTACACCACTGCTAATTATGTTGGTAACCAGTATATAATAGCAATAAGGCATCTCGGGGGTTTGTGGTATATGGCCATCATATGGCCGTCATATGTTGTATCCAGGCACTCTGCATTGCATCGTGCTTAAGAACAGCCCTTAGCCGTAGTATATTAGCCATACACAGTGAATTCGGAAAGTATTCAGAATCCTTCATTCATCTTTCCCTCGATCCGGACAAGTCTCCCAGTCCATGCCGCTGAAAAACATCCTCACAGCATGATGCTGCCACCACCATGCTTCACCATAGGGATGGTGCCAGGTTTCCTCCAGAAGTGACGCTTGGCATTCAGGCCAAATTCAATCTTGGTTTCATCAGACCAAAGAATCTTGTTTTTCATGGTCTGAGAGTCCTTTAGGTGCCTTTGGCAAATTCAAAGCGGGCTGTCATGTGTCTTTTACTGAGAAGTGGCTTCCGTCTGGCTACTCTACCATAAAGGCCTGATTGGTGGAGTGCTGCAGAGAGGGTTGTCCTTC
The DNA here is from genome assembly GCF_002910315.2 of Salvelinus sp. IW2-2015. Classification (NCBI taxonomy): domain Eukaryota; kingdom Metazoa; phylum Chordata; class Actinopteri; order Salmoniformes; family Salmonidae; genus Salvelinus; species Salvelinus sp. IW2-2015. The sequence continues at coordinate 22,022,119 of NC_036848.1, forward strand.
TGGAACGTTCTCCCATCTCCACAGAGGAACTCTGTAGCTCTATCAGAGTGACCATCGGGTTCTTGGTCACCTCCCTGACCAAGGCCCTTCTCCTCTGATTGCTCAGTTTGGCCGGGTGGCCAGATCTAAGAAGAGTCTTGGTGGTTCCAAACTTCTTCCATTTAAGAATGATGGAGGCCACTGTGTTCTTGGGGACTTTCATTGCTACAGGCATTTTTTGGTACCCTTCTCCAGATCTGTGCCTCGACACGATCCTGTCTCGGAGCTCTACGAACAATTCCTAAGACATCATGGCTTGGTTTTTGCTCCGACATGCACTGTCAAATGGTGTGTGTATAGACAGGTGTGTGCCTTTCCAAATCATGTCCAATCAATTGAATTTACCACATGTGAACTCAAATCAAGTTGTAGAGATATCTCAAGGATGATCAATGGAGACAGGATGCACCTGAGCTCAATTTCAAGTCTCATAGCAAAGGGTCTGAATACTTTTGTAAAT